>NW_021703778.1:26331963-26613856 GCF_005190385.1 Monodon monoceros
AATATATGCATTATGTAAGGATTAAATGTTATTTTTAAAAGTGAGTGATGCTATTTGGACAGTGGAGAATAAGGTTTGGAGAGAAAATGTTGAAAGAAGTACATAAGGTGTATGCCATAATGGCCTAAGTCCAGCCTGTGATATTGGAGAGCCACAGATTGGACTAGAAATTGTAATGAAGACAAATAAGAAGCATGATCAGTCAAATGATTTGGAGATTACATGACGGAAAGGAGACACTTTTTCACTTAGGAGAGACACATCTATTTCTAGTTCACTGGAACATTTTCCCAACTGGTCTCCCTAGAAAGGACAGCGCACAATATAGAAAACATCATTCACAAGAACAGCCTCCCCAGAAACACAGCAGGGATTTTACCCCTCGAGGTACGGCAAGGGCAGGACGCCAAAGCACAGTTTTATAGGAAAAGCTGTAGGTGGAGGTCAGGGGTGCAGAGCCGCTGGCAAGCTGAAGGGTCCTGTCCTGTAATGCGGCTCCCTCCCAGTCTAACATGGAGCACCCTGGATTTCAGGATGGACTAGATGCCTGAGGCCATTTTCCATGAATTTCTTTCAATGAATCTTTCCTAGGTGAACCTCTTAATAAATAATGTACACCAGTCAGCTACAGGTTAGAGTCCATGAAAATACCCGGAATGCAGCTATTCTCTGGCCTTGGCTTAATGTAGAAGCATGTGCCTTAATTGGATTTACAGTCTCTTAAGAAAGCAGAGGTGCCTGACAGGACTACAGGGCTCTGTAGGTAGCTGAATGCCTGACTCATGCAAGGGGGCAAAGGGACGGAGGCCTGAGTCCTGGAGAAGCAACATGGGGACCCCTCTTGCTTACAGACTAATGGACCCCCAAGGATGCAGAGTTCTAGTTCATAGCCAAGCAAAGGGGCAGTGATTATTTTAAGGGGGGTGTGACTGAGAATCATCCTCAGTTTTACAATGCAAACAAAAACTGACAAGGAAGCCCACAGGAATTCACGGTAGACACTATTTTAAGAACTCATACCTTCCAGGATCCACTGGTTGCAAAATGCATGTCAGAATCACTCAGTGGCCGTGTCCCTATATAAAGCTGCTAACTATACTCATTCGGTTAAATGTTGGGTAACACTGGCCAGATTTGATAAAGGTACTTCGAATGATTGATCCTTTCAGTGTGATAATGGTGAAGATTTCAGAGCCAATAGTCTGTGAAGTCTACTCCCCGTCTATGTCAATAGAGCCATCTGGTCGACACATACAAATTCCTTAAACTCTCTTTTTTCTGGTCGATGCAAGGGAAAGACCGGGGGAAGTTGTCTTCACCCGAAAATAATATCAGGTCACCAGGAAACATTCACAAAAGGCGGGGGAATCAAGCACTTGTCTTTAACCTTCTGGAAAGTATTCTCAGATCTGTCAGTGAACATCACTATGGACTCCAATTATTGACTGCCATATTGATAAATGGCAGGCATATCTAGAAATAAATGACTGTGGACTCTCACTAGGATAGTAAGCTCTATCTTGTCTCTACCTAAATTCCTTAAAAGTATGATCTGACTGGCCATTATTCTGTACCTGCCGTTTCATCTCCACACTCCCTTACACCTTGTACTCTGATAATATCAAACTATTTTCAGTTCCGGGACCCAGCCTGCTGCTTCCCACACCCATGGCTTCACGCAAGCTACTCCCTCTTGTCCAGACTAGCCGCCCTCTCCTTGATCACCTGGCAAACCCACCATTCGTGTTTCAAGTCACGTCCAGACCCCTCCCGTTCTGGAAATACCCCTCCCCCCTCCCTCTACTCTCTGAAGAAGTATTACTTCTGTGTTCTAAGCAAAAATTTGCAAAGAACTCTTTAATATTCCTAACAGAAAAATCAATAGATGCCTTGTACCAAGGAGTCCTCCCATTCAGTACGAGAGCCTCTCTGATTATAACGACACTGCGCTGTATTGTTTCAGTAACAGTCACATTTAAAGCAAATCATATTTTCTCAATGCAGTATAAACCAATCCTAAATTTGGACCCAAACCTCATCACTTTATATCAAGATAATGTAAAGTTCTCAAGGTCTAGATCGTGGGCATTTTAAGTACAAGGAACAATGCAAATTCAAGAAAAGTGTGCTTTTCCTGTCTTTTGGTAATCTGTTATGCTTATTTGTGCCATAATTTTTTGTATAGTCAGCCTGGTAATATTCAGCAATTTGTAGTATAATTTCATCTCTTCATGTTTTAATTGTATTCATCCCAAAGGCTCATTTCCTTGAGTGTCCTCCAGCTGGAATTCAGAATTTTAAATGAAAGTTGAGCAAGCAACTCAAGGGGTACTGAAGAAATAAGTCAGTTTTTGTTTTTGTTTTTTAATGAGTGGAGGGCTGCTAGGCAAATTCCCAGAATCCAGTTACACAGATACGAGTTGTTAATAGTGGTTTGGCACTTGGTCTGCCCTGTGTCATTTTATCACGCACCGGCTTTGATTGATGGGCTACACGATGCCTAATATGATGTGCATTGAACATTTTCCTTAAAGGATTAAAACACTGACATCTGGTGAATGAGAAAGAGCTTTGTATTTCACCAAGGGTGTCTCCACAGTGATTCATTACAGGTAAAGCATCATTTTCATAATAGTGGCATTAAAACTATGTGCTATTCTGTTTTATATGTTCTGTCATCTATACCTCCTGCACAGTACTTCTTATACAAGCATATCCTGAACTATTATTAAAAAAAATAATTATTTGATGTACCCAAGAGCCAACAAATGTGGTGAAAATACGCCCGTGAGCATTTCTGCTTAGCAAAGACGGTTCCGTCAATGGTGACGTTTCCTTTGGAAATGGCTGTAACTGACTTATTCTGTTCTGGGGATAGGAAGGTCTGGGAAACAATGTGTCATGATTAGTGTGCACTTAGTTCACCAAAAAAGATAAGAGGCTGAAATATAAAATAGGTCCCACCAGGCTTAAGTTAATTCTAGGATGACAGGTCTATTACACCAGTACAGTTAGACAAACAATCTTAATATAGAACATCTAATAGGAGGGAAAGCATCCCCAGAAGCACAAAGTAATGCTTCTGTGTTTGGTTAGCTCTTTTCGAATTGCTGCAGGAGGGCTGTACCCCTGTTTTGGCTCATCTGACTTAGGGTGAGTGAGGATAAGTTGGGAAAGAGGAGAATTATGACCATGATTGAAATTTTAAAATAGTAAAGTGTTAGGCATACAGGCAGAGAAAAAAAACACACAGAATGGCAGAGCTGCAAGTGAAATTAGAAAGAATGTTATTCCACATTTTTTTTTCTATTTCACAGTTGAAGGAATTACAGCCAGAAGAGTCAAGTTGCTTATTTATTGCCCCACAGTTAGCTAAATTCAGAAATGGGATGAATGTGCTTTCTTGTACTAGTACAGTGCCTTTTCTATGGCGGCAAGGATCCATCTGCAAATATCAATGGGAGTGGAAACAGTCAGACTGGAGAAAAGGACCAAGAAAACAATACCTAGTTACACAATTCCTGTGAAGAGCAAGGAATTTAGCAATGAGTCTACGGGAAAAGTCAGTCATTGTGATTAATATAAGTTGTTATGAACAGCTGGTTTGACAAATTTCCAGGGGAGAAAGTTTTTAAGAAACCACCGTATGGCTTTGTTTTCTACTCATTTACTCAACCCAGGTGGACTGAATTCGATCTATAAAACAGGGAGGACATACAGAGATGGACCACTTCAAGATGGGTAAAACCCCAGGCGCGTTTCCTAGACTACAGAATCCACCCCTCATCGCAGGAGGCACGTTAAAATGCATCCACATTCTACATCCTCAGAGGGAAACTACTGTGCAAATACGAGTGCTTGAAAAACTATGGCTGCTGTTAACTCATTCAGTTAACAGTTGGCTCTGATTTCCAAGAAAGCCAAGGAATGCATTCTGCCTCTGACTCCACCGTTATGCTGCTGTGTTTGGATGTTGTGACGGGAAGACGCAGGAAGTACCAGCACAATCAGCAGATCCCTGCGTGACTCAGGATGACATCCACACAGGCTCCATGGAGAGCATCAGCCTCCTGGCTGGCCCTGACACCCTGACCAGGCAGAGGTGCTGAGGCTGCTATGGATCCTCACTCCTCCCCTTGGCATGTAGCACGTTGGGGCAGGCTCTGTCCATCTATCCTTGTCACAGCCGAACACCTGCTGTCCTGTGTATGGAAGCCAGACTTAGTGCTTTTGATACAAATAAGGCTGTGTCTTGGGCTGTTCGGGCTGTGATAACAAAGTACCACAGACTGGGTGCCTTACAAACAATAGACATGTATTTCTTCCAGCTCTAGAGGCTGGAAGTCCAAGATCAAGCAGACTCCATGTCTGGTGAGAACCCACTTGGTTCAGAGAAGGCATCTTCTCGCTGTGTCCTCGTGGGGTGGAACGTACCAGACTATTGGAAGGCGTTATCTTTCCACATATGTGTCTAAGGTGAGATGTTAACCTATGAGCTTTTAGTAAGGGTCATTAAGTTAGTTGGCTGTCACAGTGGAACGGAACTGGGCACACACAGAATTGTTAACTAAGGATGGGGCTGAGACGGAGATGGCATTGGAGGTAGAAATGGTGATGGGGAGATTTTCATCTCACTCACAGCTTCGCTTTGTGGAAACCTCTGCGTTCAAGTCCTGTGACTTCTCGTCCTTCGAATCTAACATCTTTCCAATGTGCTTGTGCTCGGCACCCTTGCTTCTCACAGAGCAAATTCTGAGTAATGTGAAAAAAAAAAACTAGACACATGAAAATATAAGGAAATATCAGCCAATGCAGAGAAAAATATTCCCAGGTCCAG
This sequence comes from Monodon monoceros, assembly GCF_005190385.1. Lineage (NCBI taxonomy): Eukaryota > Metazoa > Chordata > Mammalia > Artiodactyla > Monodontidae > Monodon > Monodon monoceros. The sequence continues at coordinate 26,336,801 of NW_021703778.1, forward strand.
AGGTGGGAGTGAGCTTGATATCCTCTCAAAATATGAAAGCACAAGGAAATGTGAAGTCAGAGAGGCAGGCGGGGGAGCCAGACCCACTGGGCGCCTTAGGCTGTGGAAAGGAATTTGGATTTTATTCTTAGTGTATGTAAAACCATGAGAGAATTTTACATGGGAATGGGATATTCTGGTTCATGTTTTAAAAGAACTCTCTGACGGCTGCGAGGAGAACATGGCCAGAGGGAAGCTACAGTCCTGACAAGAGGTTGGGGGATACATTCAAACATACATGGATATAAACACAGCGTATGTGCTATGTGATCATATCTATTGGGGGAATGTATTCAAAGTATAGTTTGAATGAGGGCCCAACAAGATTTGCTGATATGCGGTATGAGGATGCAGGGAATGAGAAAGAGAAAAATGTGGACCAACAGCAGGTTTGAGGCTGAGGAACTGTGTGAACGATCGTAATCTTTCCTCTGTAGTGATGGCCTGCAGGACCACGCAGGTGGGTAGACAGGGAAGTGGTTGGGGAGAATCAGCTCTGTTAGCATCCTTAATACCCCAAAGGGCTATTAAACAACCAAAGGAGATTTTGAGTTGGCAGAAACAATAATGTCTGGAGAACGCAGGTTTGTTCCAGTGCAATTGATACATCAGGGAATAATTTGGGCACAACAGGAATTCTCAGATTTCACGTTTGCTTATGGACGATTTTGTCCACCATAAACAGGACGCGATCTCGGGAAACTGCAGGCAGCCGAACTGAACCACCCAGGATACACACAGTGCAGACTTCACTCCCCCCACCTCACCTTAAGTCATGGCTGCAGCCTCGAGATTCCCACTTCCAAAAGCAGAGGATGTGTCTTCTTCAGAATAAAGCTCCTGATTCACTGTAGTCGTTGTGCATCCCCAGCCATTTAGCCTGTGCAAAACCGCTAACATTTGATGAGTTTTCTAGCTTCTTTATGCGTCACTGATGACTCGTTTGAGAGTTGGGCCTCACCCCATTGCCCCAGAAGCCTTGTGTTTTGCCTGCCCGATTTGACACGTGCCGCAAGGGTTAGGACACATATGTCGTGTGACAGCAGAACTGACTGCGTCCGTGGCTGGAGTTCAAGTGAAAAGACAGAGCTGGAGAGGGAAATATGGCGTCTTGGACTTGGGGTTACGGAAGGGGATGTGGTTCCCGTGACCTCCTCACATAAGCTCCCAGGCTGTCCCTTCTCCTGTGCCCGCTCCTCTATTGCAAGCAACTTTATATCCCAACTTCCAGCAAAGGGCCTGGATTTTAAGAGCTGCGTCATAATTTGCCAACCTAGCTGTTCCCAGAACAATACATGCCATCCTTCAAAATCTTACTCGCTGTGAACAAAATGGTGTTACGCTGAGTTACACGCAGGCGCTAAGTTCATTTTGTTCTTAAAACGTGTACAAATGCCGGCTCTCCTCTCTCTCTCCCTCATGCAGGCGTTAAGTTCATTTTGTTCTTAAAACGTGTACAAATGCCGGCTCTCCTCTCTCTCTCCCTCATGCAGGCGCTAAGTTCATTTTGTTCTTAAAACGTGTACAAATGCCGGCTCTCCTCTCTCTCTCCCTCTCTTACTTTATTGTGTTATTTTATTTAGATGTACATTTTTGTCTCATTTTATCCTGAGACGTTCTCCAGAATCCTTCCCACCTCCCCAGTTGGCCCAGCAGGTATGGTCTACCCACACCCCGTCAGGGGCCTGAATGACAGCTTACATTCTAGCTATTATCCATGGCATGTACAGGACCCACGAGAAACTTGCTATGGTCTGAACGTTCGTGTCCCCCAAAAGTTCATGTTGAAACCTAACCCCCAAAGTGTTGGTGTCAGGAGATGATGAGGTCATGAGGGTGGAGATTCCACGATGGGATTAGTGCCCTTATAATGGAGACCCCAGAGAGCCCCTCAGCCCTTCCTCCAGGTGAGGACACACAGAGAAGGCGCCATCTGTGAACCAGGAATCGGGTCCTTGGCAGATACTGAAACTACCGGAGCCTTGATCTGAGAATAAATGTCTGTTGTTCATAAGCCACCCAGTCTATGGTGTTCTGTTATTGCAGCTTGAACGAACTACAACAAAACTGAAATATCTTTTCTACTCAAGGAGGCAGTGTTCTGGCCCCCTGGGCACTGTGCCCACTTTCCCCCCAAGGCCTGGGAGCAGCAGCGTCTATGGCAGTTCAGGGGCTGCACCAGTTTAGAGGGTGGAATGGTTTGGGCAGGACAAGCGAAGCAGAACCGATTGTGACAGCCCCAACATCATAGTCCCTCTCTAGTCACCTTGATATAAAAGGAAGGAAAATGGGGAGTCACTCAGTTGGTTTTGTTAGAATTCTCCCTTTTAGAAGCACAGCAATAAAGTGGCTGGCGCACCAGCAGATTTCAAATCCTGAAAGATGGGGCTTTAGGGCTCCTGTTCTGGCCGAGGGCCAGGAAAGCAACAGGCACCATACGCCCTCCTGCCATGAGCTGGGGGATGTGGGGTGTGGAGGCAGGTATGGATGGCCTTTCCTGGTGATCCTTAAAGACTCCCACCTATTTTCCTCCTAACAAACTACCTCATTCCAGTCACCTTCTCTCCTCCGTGGTTTCATAAAACACCCGGCTTTCTCTGAGTTATGAAACTGGCAAATGCCAATAAAGAAGTGCCACCCTTTTCTGCCTCATAATCCATTGATAAAGACTGCTCACCCCTGCTACCCTCAGTACCCTTAACAGACTGCCAGCAAGCACTGGACGCCCGGCTGTCAGGAAGACCCACCTGAGTCTGACATCCTGAGCAGGTGGGCTGCCTTCCTGCTTTGGGACTAAACTTCCATGTGTATAAATAATCACACTCCCGTCCGTTCACTGGAGGAAGGTTATTGTATTTCACAAGCTGCTAAAAACCCGGAGTGTCAAAGGCATGCTATATAGCATCACCCGAGGCAAACAGATCATTGTCAGAGGCTTACCTCAATAACCCCTCTTTATGGGTGATGGATTTTATTTGCGAGTTTATGACAAATATCTGAAACATCAGGTATTCGTGTTGTAATCACCTTTTATGGGCTTTCGTCTTCTCCCAAGCTCAGGAGGGGCATGCACACCTATGCCTGGAATTTAGAGAGGCTGAGACTTGCATGATGATTCCCGGGCATGTTGTGGGCGTGTCTCTCAATTTTTCTGCTTGGCATCTTTATAAAACCTACCTTGCGTGAATCTGATGAGAATTAATTGGGCATTAATTCTAATGTTCTTTGAAGATTTGAAAGTGCTCTTTGTGGCCATCATTTCAGCAGCTTTATGAGTCTGGGTCCTTTTAATTGGTTTTCACCGATTGCTCTTTTTTTTTTTTAATTAATTCATGAAAATTAACCCTTATGTGAGAACGTTCCTGTTATGTTTTTCAGTTTTGGAGAGCACCGTTTCCGTCTGGCAGTGGAAATTGATGTGCCACTGTGCCAGCATTGCCCTAGTGGGACTTGCTGCCCCTCTTTCTTCTCCGTTCCTGGAGGATGAGAATTCTGCCTGCACCAACCAGGTTGACACATATTCCACAAAAGGGTGGTTCTCAGAAGTACTGATCGATGCGTGTGTGACAGGGTGGTCATTACGCTAGAGTACAACCTGGGTTGTCGAGGAATTGGTCCATTTTCATCGGGATGCAGTGAAGGACCGTCCAGTCGGCTGTGAAATCATGCTGCAGTCTCTTGGGGGCGGGGGGGATGTTCATGTTGGGGACAGTCTTTCTGTGGTGGGAGGAGCTTGGGGGTCAGAGAGCACAGTTCAGTGCCTGTGGCTTTTCCTTCACTTTCCCTCTGGAAGGGCAGGCCAGTGCACAGCCCACCAGACAGTCACAAATGCCACTGGGTTTCTGCAAATCGAGCCTCATAGGATGGGAGCCCTTGGTTCTCTCTGTGTCCACACAGCAGGGGGATGAGCCAGACATGAGCCATAGTCAGGCAGGTTTCTAGAAAATGTGGCAACGGTTCTGGAATCTAGTTCTACCTACGCATCTGCTATATATAGTCTTGAGTAACTTTTATAAATTGCCTTACTACCCATGTCCTCACCAGTTGAATAGAGAAAATAATATCTCTCCCGTCTTTGACATGAGGATGGAGTGCATTTACATTCCAAATTATGTATTATTAAGTACAGGCAGGTAGAAAGTTAATTGTTTAAAAGTTGAACCATGTAATGTGATAAGGGGTATTTAAAAGGCATAGACACTGCCCGAAGGCACGTTAATCATTAAATTAGATTTTGATGTGGCTCCAAATCCCAGGTCTCTGGAAAATGCCCGCACAGTTATCTGCTGTAACCACCTCTTCACTAAGCACATTGATGCCCTCAGCTCAAAACTTCCTGATTCCATTCCAGAAAAAGCACAGCCCGACCCAGCCGATTACACCCTGCATTCCGCACCATTCATTTCTGAATTTGATATTTACAGTGTATCTTTAAGTGGTCCAAATGTGACAACCAAGAGAAGCAATGATGACAAATCACTGCTCCTACATTTCACATGCATTCAAAGGTAAACCTCATTTGGTTGAACTCATTCCAATAGCAAAACTCAAATGAATTTTCAATGTTTAATCTGGAGCCTGCAGCTATTGTAAAACCTGTCATCATTGCCAAAATTAAAAGTGTTACATTTTCAGACATGAGGTAATAAAGGCATCAGTATAGGGCTAAAATGTCTGCGAAAAATGAAAACTCACCTCCGCTACTTAAATCCCATAACATTCTGGCCATGCAGTAGGAATTGAATTTTTAAAGGCCTAAAACATTTTCATTATATTTGCCTCTACCTTTTTTCCTTGCTGATGTTATAGCAATTGAGCTATATTATTTATTTTCTGAGTTTTTACTCTCTATATGGATTTTACTAAATGAAATGTACGCATTGACACTACCAACCAATTAATTCCTTAAGACCCAGTATTTGTGTCCAACAAGTGAAATAAAAAGATTTAAAACATGGTTCTAGCTTACAAGGAGCTCTACAATGTATTTAGGGAATGAAATAAGCCCATGATTAATAATAAGTGGACAGCAATATGCATACTGGCAATTTAGGTTTACAAATAAAATAAAGTGCTGATGGTGCTGTCCAGACTGCTGTCAAATGGAAATTCATTTTATAAAATCCAAAGGGTGATAAGTTACAGATGAAATGAGCTGAGTCTGATCACAATAGGCTCGTGCTGTTAGGATTGATGCTCATGGCCAAGGAAGGAGGGGCCGGAGTGAAGCCTGAGGCTGTGATATGAACACGAAGAAGGACAGTCATGAACCCTGCCGCCCTCTGCACCTCATCCCACCATTAATCCATGATCCCAGCTCCCCTGTTCCTGGAACGTGACTGTGAGATCATGGAAAATGGTTGTTGGTTTCTGTGCCCAGTTCCTGACACAGGACTCCTGAAACCCTTGGAATTCCTGGGTGATGGGAGTGTATTTTGTTCTAATGAGGTGACTTCGGGTGGGTTCCTGGATGAGGGCTGGTCACCAGAAAGACCGAGCTATGATTAGAAGCTTGGAATTTCCAGCCCTGCCTCCATTCTCTTGAGAAGGGAGAAGGGCTGAAAATGGAGTTAATGATGGATTGTGCCTATGTGATGAAACCTCCATAAAATCCCCAAAGTAAGGAGTTCAGAGAGCTCCCAAATTGGGTGAACATGTGGAGGTGCTGGGAGGGTGGCACCTGGAGAGCATGGAAGCCCCACCCCTTCCCGCACACCTCTGTGTATCTCTTCCATCTGGATGTTCATCCGTATCCTTTACTATGTTCTTTAATGAACTGGTAAGCATAGGTGCTTCCCTGAGTTCTGTGAGCCGCTCTAGCAAATTAATCACATCCGGGGAGGGTGTCATTGGAACCTCCGATCTATAGCCAGTTGGTCAGAAGGACAGGGGACAACATGGACTTGCAACTGGCATTTGAAGACTCTGTGTGTGTGTGTGCGTGTGTGTGTGCGTGTGTGATGGGGATAGTCCTGTGGGACTGAGCCCTTAACCTGGGGGATCTGACATTATCTCCAGATAAAAGGTGTCAGAACTGGTCTGACACCCAGCTGCGGAGGGAAGCCTTCACATACACATTTGGTGACCAGAAATATCAGAAGTGTTGTGAGTGTTCTGTGTAAAGAGTAAAGGAGCCTCACAGGAAAGAAAGACACATTGGAAGAGCCGGGTTTTACCTACATGGGAAGGAAAAAGCTATAGGTTTTTCCTTTGCAATAACAAAACCCAGAGTATGGAATGGGCAACGTGGCCTCGGTTTCCTGATGCTAATTACATAAAATATCCTTTTGCCCAAGCTTAGTGGCAAAGAAAAGAAGAGAATTAACAATGAGGAAGAAACTCGGGTTGAATTTCAGAGAATCAAAGAAAACATGCTCCATCTCGCCGTTCCATTTTGAGGTTCACAGAATGCTTTGGGGCTGGGGGTGGCATCGCACCAAGCCTAGGAAACTTACTCTATGGGCCCTAAGGTGGATCTTTTCTGCTCTTTTTTTCCCTCTGTGAACATGTCATTTTTTTTGCCTCAAGAGGTCTCCATCCACCACCCTGCACATCAACAGCCCTCACTGGAGCCCTGTTTTCCCCACTGCAATATCATCCTAAACACCACACTCACGTGGTACCTTCTCTGAGCCCTTCAGCCCATGCGAGGGCTCCTGGTCACGCACTGCGAGCCCTGGTTCCTCCAAGTGTGGTCTGGGGGCTTGTTAGAGATGCAGACTCTCAGACCCCATCCCAGACTGACCGAGTCAGAATCTGTGTTGCGACAAGCCCCCCCAGAGAACTATGTGCACAGTAAGGGTTGAGAGGCACTGGTTTCAAGCACCTGGACCTCTTCCTCATAGCATCTTCCATTATTACTAGCTGGACAGTGTGCGTGAGGCCTGTCTGCTTCCCCTTGGCACTCTCAGAGAGGCAGCTGCATCCCTGCAGGGGAAGTGGTGTCTCACTTCCCCTCGGACAGCAAGTTCTATGGAGGAAGGAACCTTATTTACCTTTGTTGTCTTTGCAGTACCTGGCCTGATGCCTGGCTAAGTGTGCTGTGCAGTGAATGAATGAATGAGCAAAACCACTGGGAGAAATATCCTGTCCCTCCATTTCAGGAGCTGAGGCACCCGGCTGAGGTGAGCGTAATGACACAGGCAAAAGAAAGGAGCAGGTAAAGCGAAACCCGCTGAGATGGACAGATGACCCCAGGAGCTGGAGAAAAAGACTTGAGAGTCCTCAGGACCCTCAGTCAAAGGAAGGGACTGACAGTCTTAGGACCTGAATACTCAGATCCCTGACCGTTTCCCAACCAAATAAAGGTTATGCTCATAAGATTGCAGCTCAAATTAACCACCCTTGGGTAGAATTCCACTCCTGGGTGGATCACTGCCAGGAAGCTCTCTTGGTGGTTTCTGGCTGAAAAAAAAAAAATGTAATCTCTCAACTTTCTATAACAGCTCCCAGTGTGATTCCAGCTGCTCTTCCAACCACGTACTCCCACTGCGTCCTTTGTCCCATCTACCATACATTTCAGATGCACGGGGATCACCGTTGCCCTTTAGCAAAATGGCCCTGCCCGTCTTTCTTTGTGCCTTTGCCTAAGAGTTCCTCCGCTGAACTTCGTTTCCTCACCACACACAACTGCCCCAGTCCTACTCTACCTTCTAGGTAGACTTTCCATCTCCCTCCACCCCAAGACTCCTTCCCTAAGCAGCTGGACAGAACATACCCACCTTCCCCATGCTTTTACCAAAACCACTTGCTATCATGATGTTTGCACTTACCAGAGTGAATGTCATTTGTAATTGTTTAAATCTATTAGAATCAAATGATGATCTTCCAGAAACGTTTGAATCATTTTTATAACTTCACAATGTCTATTGGAGTGTTTTATATAGGTTTATGCCTCAAGATACTTCCCAAATTAGATTGACTAGGTTGGCTTAGGGATAAAGGTTGAGATGGATTGTGCTCCAGCGAAAACGTGAGACTTCAGTCACTTTAGCGAAATTCACATATACTATAAAGGAAAACATTAACTTCATACGAGCAAGACATACAAAGATTTTTAAAGTCGTCACAAGATAAATGTACATGAAGATACTCACAAATAAAATTCCAATACAAATATGCCTCATACTGACCTTACATCGCTCTGCTTCTCCTTGGAGCCCACCTCCAGGCAACTTTTTTTCATTTCATCAAAATACTAATGGGAGGGGTGCCCTTTCGTAAAAGAAAACTTTCTCTTCCCTGCTTGAGGAATTCAGAAGCTATTTATACTCAATGCTTTGGACCATCCAAAGAGTTAGAAGCAAGGTTTGTTTGATCAAGTAATTCACAGTGATATTGCAAGGATATAATATAAGCAGAGACAACAGGACAATCAATAAGGTTGCAATCCCTTAACAGAAATCAGTGTTTGCACACTGGGCTTGTTAATGAATGCTTAATCTCAAAGGCAAAGTAAGAAAAACAAAGGCAGAAGTCCAGGTTGAAAAAAAACACACTTTTGAGAGCATTAGGATGAATGAAATAAAGAAATTAAGAAAGGTACCTTCTTGGGCTGTAGCTAAACCAAAGAATTGTTTTCAAAAAGACCAATTCTTGTGCGGTTGAAATAATATGAGAGATGTGGTCTGGAATTGAAAAATATTACTGATTAAACATGACCCTATCTTTTACATCTTAGAGGTGTTAAATGTGAAAAATCTACTATAATCTAGTTTTAAACTGGAAATTGAACCCACGGTTTGCTAAATAAATTCACAACCAATTGGGGATATTTCACGTCTAAATAGCTAACAGTTGAAGATCTTGCAGCTCATAAGTCCCCTCTCTTTGCCTCTGAAATCCGTGAGAAGATTTCACAGTCTACTCTGTGTTCGTCTTTGTTTGGTCCTTTCAGTATCACAATAGCTCTTGAGGGCATGGCTGGATCACATCTGCTCATGGGTGTTTGGTTAAATGAAATCATAATCTTCCAAAAAGCAAATACTGAAAACATGCCATTGTAACCAGACCTTTTCGGTTTCCTCTGACTTAGCAGAGATGAGTTTTCATCCCTAGTCACATGCTGAGTCTCTGACACTAAAGGTGCACATGGTACAGAGGGCTGGGGTGTGTGTGGTAGAGATGGGGACCCGCATGTGGTCACCACAGAAGGAGCTTCAAAGTTTATTTTTGCAGCTTTCTAGAGGTAGAGTCCTATGGTGCCATCATGAAAGAGGAAATTCTATTCTCTCCATTAAAATTTTTTAAAAATTCTAAAAGAACTAAACTGCAGCTCTATTTTTAAAGGAAATATGGACCTGCAGTCAGGCAGGCATGCATTGCGATGGATTGGAACTAGGAAAGATCACCGGGGGGGAAATTTTGTAAAGAGATATTTCATAAACAAATGCCCTTTTGTTCGGTGAGCTATTCAGATGCTGGGAGCTAGCACAGTTTTAGATCTTTTTCTTTGCTCAAAATCCTATCAGAAATTCGGCAAGAAAAACTAGCAAGAAATTCAATCCTGTTTTTCTCAAGAATCACAGATTCCAGCAATTTGGGCCTGAAGCCATGCTCACCCTGGGTTATCCCCCCAAAGTAGCCTTTAAAGGCATACAGTTGTACACACTGGCATACATGTTAGACCAAAAAGGCAGCAATGGAGCATCCATCTTCCATCACTGGGGAGAAAAGAGAACCTGGTAATGAGGGAGATTTGGTGGTAGAATTATGACTTGGCAGAAGTATTGGATTGAGAAATAAAGAGCTATTAGGAAAGAAATCAACGAGTCTTATTGAGAGTTACTCTGCGTGGTATTTGGCCTCACCAGCGTTTTAGTCTCTTTGTTATACTCTTTGTTATACTCTTACACCACAGTATAACTGTGGTGTCGCTTCTTTGCCAAAGAATGCAGTCCAGAAGTAATAAAACACACCTCTTCTTTGCTAGGCTGGAGGCAAACACCCTATTCCATTTTTTTCAAGAGGTCGATATGGATATCATCTATTGATTGTGGCTTAAGGCAGCAGTTTGAAAAGTTCTAGCCTGTTTGTGAAATGATTAGACAGCAAAACGAGACAAAGTGAAATGGCTATGTCCAGTCAACTCCCTAAATTATCAAGAGACTTAGTCTGTGTTCGCAAAGAAGCGATTACTAGGGTTTACTTTGGTACGTACACATGGGTGTTTGCAAATAAACCTTCAAGGTTGTATCCTTAGGAGGCCAAGTTTCACCTCAGAAAGAGCATGGGGTTCAGAGTTGGAGACCACTTTCTTCATTCCAGGGTCACCTACATCGAGAGAAGCCAAACCCAGGATTGCTGTGAATGGTCAACCAGCAGCCTCCTTGCTCTCGCGCAATGCAGTCGCACCATTTTCTTCCGGGAAGCAGAGCATAACTATTCTATAGCCCCATTCCTTAAAAATCACGAAAAGACTTCCTAGTCTGAGTAACTAAACTGGATAACTTCATTCAGTCAATAGATGTTGACTGGAGTACATATAGCATATATACTCAGATAATTTATGACAGAAATGCTTTTATTTGCAAAACTCCAAGCTCCCAACCCGGGTTCAGCTCTGTGGCCATGGTTAATACTGTCACAAGCTTTCAGTGGAATTTGATTTGGAAATTCTTACAGTATAATCAGGAATTTACAACTGTTCTGCAATCCCCTAACCATGTGATCTGGTGTGATTGGCGGGGAGAGGGCAGGACAGCGTTTTGGATGCTGTATAGTTTTCTTTAATTCCCCAGTTAACTTCAGCAGTAGAGTTGCTTGTGCACACAGAGGTGACATATTGTAATTCATTTATTTAGTGGGTAAAAGAGAGCGAGAACAAGAAAAAAGCCAAACAAATATATTAGCTAATATACTAGTTTATTATGTATTTATATATAAAATATATTATTAATATATTAATTACCTAGGAGAAAGGTAAATCTACATACGCATAGGAATGAAGACCATCATTGTGAATAATCTCAATGTGATAAGTTGCCCCCTTTTTAATCAAAAAGTAAAGTATTTGAATCATTAAAATGTTATTGAAGTGGAATAGGAAGAGAATGTTGGATTTTAGAAATTGACTGAAATCTCAGAAGCAAAATACAAATGACTCAAATTGCAAAAATTCTCTAGATGAAATTATTATAGTAATGTTCCTGGTGATTCAGCAATATTTTCACTAACCAATAACTTTAAAACGTTATTTAGCTTGATAAAGCTTCTTACATCCTGCTTGGGAAACCATTTGCTCAACAAGTCCAGAAAATAACACTGTAGCTTTTTACAAAGTCAGGAAAATTCAAAACAAGAACTGAAGGAAAAAATGGAAGAAGCTACTGAATTTCTTTAGGTAGCAATACTTAAAAGAAAACCATTATGAGCTCCTCAGAAAAATTATCTTGTAGATCGTGGATTTTCTGCACAAGATGAGAATTGGGCAAAGCAGTCCTCGCTGAGCACTGAAATGGTCTCCTCTCGGTCACGCCCATGATCTGGGATTGTTTTCTCAGAATAACAGGAAAGGGAGGAGAGTTGAGCTGAAAAACCCATCTGGTTCTAATTCAACACTCCCAATAGGCTCTTACACACCAGCTCCAAAGAACGAAAGCCAAATTAAAATGGTACTAATTTGAGGGAGCAAGTGGAATGAACCCCGCTTCCCATCGCTATGGACGTCCTATTGTGATGGGTCTGGCTAGTGTGCCAGTCCAAGCGGGGAGAGACTGTTTGTCCATTGTACGTTCCAGTTCGTCTGAGAATTAAAGCACGCCACTCATAATATCTTGTCAAACTTATATCTAACCTGGAGTCAATAAAATCCTCTCTGGATGTGGTTTGTGGGTCCGCCTTCTTCATGGCCAGATGCTCTCTGGTCCAGGCCTGAGAGCATACAAGGCTGCCCCTGTACCTGAGCTGTTTCCTCATTTTACTGGGGTTCAGGAGAAACAAGATGAACTCAGAAACATATCAGAAGATTAAGGTCTCTGGTTGCTAATTCTTTCCTCCCATCCACTTAGACGCTGGCTTTATGCAATACTCCAAGGGAGACCCAGTGAAGGAAGAGATGCGTTTCTACAGGACAGTGTCTAAGTTTTCTGAGTCTGACATAATCAGCTATGTGTCTTGGCAGATGTATGGGACTTCAAAAGGCATGTGTTCCAGCATGATATACAGAGTATATCTACGTATCTATGTGTCTTGCAGATTATGTACATATATTCTGTATTGAATTGTCATGGATTTGTACAGAAGCAGAGAAGACAGACAAGATTTAAGGTAAGCAAAAAGGAAGCATTCAAGATTAAAAAAAAAAAAAGACAGAACTTGAGTTACACTAGCACAAGGGTATTGAATTTCTTTAGATTCTGGTATCTAAATTGGCCAAGTAAAGGGATTTGACCTCAAGTCCTTCAATGAATTGCAGAGTAAATTGTGCTTTAAGTTATAACTGGAAAATGAATATTTAGACTATATGTCTGAAGAGCATAAATGCATGTGGAAGGGCAAAGACAGCGATGAACAGAGTGTAATACAGACTGGCCCTCTGGGGGTCAAGTTTATTTGATGTCACTTCCTACATAACGGTATTGGGAAGGCTCACTTCTGACATGGGCCATCGTTGATAAAGGCCCAAATGCCACCCTCCAGGGCACAGGATCCCAAACAGAACTACATCCAGGAAGGCCCTGATACAGTAAGGCACAATTAAAGCCAGACTTCCCCATTACTTTCTGAGTTTTACTGTCACCTAAGATAATATTCTAATATTGTTCTGATTGTAAGAATAAAAGATTTACTATAGAGAAGTGTGAGAAGAAAGAAAATGGTACAAAGATGAAAAAAGTTACCCATAATTTTTTACCATAACTACTGTTCATATTTAGATATATTCCTTTCAATTTTTATATCTATTTCTAAAAACATACAGATATATACATGGATGTATTTTAAAGAAAATTCTATCTGTACTGTATCACAGTTTGGTTTTCTACTTTATTTTTACTTAATGGTATATCATCAGTTTCCCATGTTAATTTGGCTTAAAACAATGGCTATATAATATACCATTGTTTGATTATTATTGCATTATAAATTCCTTAATAAATCCACTGCTTTAAAAAGATTACAGTATTTAATATTTGTCAGTATAAATTGTACTACAGTGAATACCCTTTTAAATATAGGTGTAGGTGTAAAAATAGGTATAAGTGTAGGTAGATAGATATGGGTATAGATAAATGTATAGGTATAGATATAGATATATAGGTATAGATATAATCTGTGGTAAATGTCACAAAGAGAGCTTGGTAGAAATGAACTATGGGTAAATTATAACAGTCTGGTGTTTGAATGACGTACACATGTACAGTGAGAGTTTGATTAGAAATGATGGATAATGTAAGAAAAATAGTTGAAGGAGCACTTAGAGAAAAAATAATTCACTGACTGACTTTGCTCTGACCCTACCCTTGAGTTATTTAACTCCCATTTGTTGCCTAGGCTGTAACGCAAGGATAGATCTTTGTACAAATGCTTTTTGACCATAAAGTGAAATATCAGTGATCATGTTTCAGAAATTGACCCAGGGATTAGAAGTCATTTACACATGCATTAAAAAAGTCAGCAAGAACGCGAAGTATTAATACAGTGAGTTTTTTTCCTTCTTACTTAACATATCAAGTTGGTGCCACTTTTTAACTTATAAAATATAATTTATAAACACTCCAATTTCCTTCAAGAAAAGTTGTACACAAATTCCCCAATGCATAAATTCTTATTTTTATTGTCAAATGACACTATAATTTTATGTTGTCCTGTTTTTAATTTGTTCATAATGAAATTATTTTTTTGCTTTTCCTTCTGAATTATTTTTAAATTTACACAAAGCATTGAATAGTTCTGAATCAAGATAGACTCTATTTTTATAATGTAGGATGCTTTGTGTACATTTAGTATAAAACATGAGTAAACTACAGAATTTTATCTTGTGTATGATACAAAAATGTTTTTATAACACAAATAATGTCATGTGAAGTAGCATCCTTAGTATAAAAAAGTGTTATAAAGATTTCTGGCATTTACATCATATTTGCAAAAGATATTGCTAACTTCCATGTTTCATTTTTTTCTTTCTAAAATTTAAATAACACATAATCCTATTTCCAATATACAGCATATTTCTTTCATCAGGAAAGCAGTACTCATCTTTTAAAGAATTGAACTTCAGTTAATTAGAACCATCAGATTATTATTACTTTAATATATTTCTAAAATCTAAGAAAAAACATTCCTTTTACTCCAAAATAGGCAGTACAGAGAGATTTTCTAATTTTCTTTTTTTTTAAATCAGTTACATATTTGAAAGCAATTCATAAACCCCACTGAGTTTGTTTTGGAAAGTGCTTTTCTGATTGTGTAAGAAAATGTTATCTATGTCAGTAATAAATGGCAGTCATGGAATTTTGGCATCAAATGCTTCAGCCGTCCAAATGAAATGGATGGCTGAAATGGATGAAATGAAATGGATGGCCAGTCCCCACTTAGATTAGCTCATGTATACAATGTCACTGCAGAGAAAGAGAAAAGAATGACTCTTGTGGGCCTGTCCTGTATAAATATTATATCCATTCTATAACGTTAAGTGGGGGAGTGAGATCAGACAGTATTTTAAAAGAATGGCTTCAGAAACAGTGTCTTCAGAGAAAAGTGTCGTGCTGACTGTGATCTCTTTGTAAAGATCCTCTTATTTCAAGCCCAGCTCTGCTGAGCGTCTCAGGACATCTGTTTTCACAGTAGACCTGGAGATGTTTGGTTTCAAATGTCAAAATGTAGAATAATTTGCCATAGATCCGGGCAAATCCTTCCTAAACAAGAAAATAACATATTATACCTACAGAGACAAGCATAACCATAAGATTAACATGCAATGATTCTGAGGGTATTTTTTTACAAAATGGGATTAATTGTACTCGGCTCATGACGCTGACACGTGCCTCTAACCACAGGGCACAGGGCAAGCTTGTGCCCCAGCCTGGCCCCCCTCTCCTTGTAGGAGCATGCTCCACCAACCCTGATCTGCCCACACTGCATGGGGCCACCTGAACTGCACCTCTGGGGGGAGATGACACTCGGGTGTACATGCGTATACGTGCACACACATGCACATACTCATGCACACATGCACATACACGCGTGCACACACAGAGAGTCCAAGGCAAGGCCTTTTATTACAGTTACTTCCAGGTCTTTAAGGACACAGTCCTTTATCTTCCACCCAGTTTGGCTTCTTCATCAAAATATTTTTAATGGAAAATTCATGATGCGCCCTTTTTTTTAAGTCTCTTTTTTCAAAGGTTCCACTCCCCGTTGACTTTAATCTGGGGGTTCCTCAGAAACAAACACCCCAGCCACTGTGCCTCCTCTCTTGCCAGTGGGTCCCAGAGGCCTGTGTCCTTGCACCAAAGAACCTGCAGAGCAACAGTGTTCTCTCCCTTGAGAAGGAGAATTCTCTGCTCCACGGGCATCTGTGTGGTCCTGCGGCCTCGGAGAACACGTGGGAAGGACAGCAATGAAAGGCACCAGCAGGCTCTTTGAATGTGGGCACAACAGGGCCCTGGTGGATGTTCATGGTGTTCAATTTCCTCCGACGTTGAGATTTCTGCTTACGAGTCTCCAAAATATCCATCAGTACTTTGGGTTCCAAGACCCAGCGACACTGTCCCTTCAAGGTTGCCTTATTGTTTTCTTGTTCTATGTCTCCTTCACTCCATCCTGCTGGACTAGAGTCCCCGTGGACATTCATTTCTGACACCAAGTCATGTTTGCTGGCTGAGGCTGTGGTCACTCATTCCTATCACAGACCAGGGCCTCCTCGGCCCTGCCCTTCCTTCTTAGGTGGCAAGTTGCACCTCCATTTCACATTGAGATCTGTGGAGCGATCATGTTCTCCTCTTAAACCAGACCCTATGCTTTCAGATGGCCTGAGAAGCTTCAGGGCAGTCGTTCTCAAACTCCACCAGGTATAGGAACCCCACTGTCCAAGGCCACGCCCAGAAGGAAGATAGAAGAAATGCATCCCTATCTCATTTCTCATTCTCAACATCTACAAGCATGTACGGGCTGGAGACACACACATCTGGATTTGAATTCCTGCTCTGCCACTTCTGAGCCTGGGGACTTTGTCACGATATGATTATCCTCTTTGAGAATGGTCCTTCCTCCTTGAAAATGGTCTAATAACCTCATGAGATAAATAAGAAGCTTTAAAAAATATCCAAAATGAGGAAGAACAGGTAGGGGGACATATTTTAAAACACGAGTGTATATAAACAGAGTTTCCACTAAATTTACTTTAACCATGGGGTGACATGGACCTAGGAAAATATTGCAGGAAACAGGAGGCCTGTCTTTTATGATAGCTTTTATGCTAGAAGAACCAAACAGACTTTATTTTTGTTGTCACTAGGTTTGTGGCCAGACCACTTTGGAAAAGATGTGTGACACGTGACAGAGAGAAAACAAAAGACTGAAAAGGTTTTCAGTCTTCTCCCCCAAAGAGAATACTCTCCAAATTGGAAAACGTAAATTGTTAGGATGGGCAAGAGCCAGGGTGCATATTTCTTATGTGTGAGAAGCACAAGGTCCTGGTGGCCAACAACTGATGTTAAGATCCTCCCAGTACGACGGAAAACCACTGAGGACTCTTCGTGTATGGGAGGTCTGTTGCAGACTGGCTGGTCCCCTGACTTTCCAGGAGAAATAATCGTGTTCGTTCCTGATACATCGCTACAGCAGTTTATTAGGGCACATAAAACTATTTATTGGAGTTTGCAAAAAAAACAGCAGGTTTTGCTAAAAATATGCACCAAGCTATCATTGCTTTCTGACAGCAAAGCCAGAAACACAACAGTGATCTCCTGAGAATATTGTTTAAGATTCGGTTCTGATGCTTAGCTCAGAGCCAGCCAGTGTGGGGCATGGCTGTGGGTCCTACTCCATTGTGTGGGTTGACTCCCAGCAACGGTCTCAGGACACTGGGGTCTCCCTCTCCCCAGCTGAAAATCACTACTAGACAATGGCGGCGTTGGTGGCAGGAGAGGAGAGGGAGGTTCTGTTACAGTGACATGAACGTCAGGATCTGAGGCTGACCCCGGGGCTGGGGTGCTGCCATACGTGAAAGCACTTGGATTTGGTGAGCGGGATAGGTGGCCACAGTGACTAGGGTGGTGATGACCAGGCAATCATAGCTGAGTGATCTCTAGAGGAATGTGTTTCAAGAAGAAGGGAGTGGCTACACTCTAGAAGCTGGTGAAAGTAGAGGTGTCCACTGGATGTGGCAGTATGGAAACTCAGTGAATTTGGGAAGAGCCATTTCACGGGATGAATGAAGGAGCCTTCCAGGTGATGGTGGGAAAGGACACAGACTTCTACCCCTCCTCCCATCAGAAACAAATTATACAGCTGTAAAGGGATTTTATTAGGCACAAACCCATAACTAAAGGAATAATGTAACTTATATGTGGCATCTTTAAAAAAAGAAAAAAATGAACTCATATATATTATACAAAGAATAGATTGATGGTTGCTGGGGGTGAAGTGGTTGAACAAAATGGGTGAAGGGGTCAAAAGATACAAACTTCCAGTTATAAAATAAGTCCTGAAGTTGTAACATACAGCATAGTGACTACAGTTAGGAATACTGTACTGCATATTTGAAAGTTGCTAAGAGAATGGATCTTAAAAGTCCTCATCACAAGAAAAATATTTGTAGCTGTGTGTGGTGATGGATGTTAACTAGACGTATTGTGGCATTCATTTCACAATATATACAAATACTGAATCTCTGTGTTGTACACCTAAAACTAATATAAAGTTATGTGTCAATTATTACTTTAAAAAAAAGGATAATGTGAAAGGCAAGAACGGAAGCACACTTTTAGGAGCTTTGGAGCAAGTGGATGGGGGAAACTACCATTCCAAGAAAACAGAATCTAAAATCATTTGGCTAATAATTTATTTAGGGCTTCCCTGGTGGCGCAGTGGTTGAGAGTCCGCCTGCCGATGCAGGGGACACGGGTTTGTGCCCCAGTCCGGGAAGATCCCACATGCCGCGGAGCGGCTGGGCCTGTGAGCCATGGCCTCTGAGCCTGCGCGTCCGGAGCCTGTGCTCTGCAATGGGAGAGGCCACAACAGTGAGAGGCCCGCGTACCACAAAATAATAATAATAATAATAATTTATTTAACTATGATCAGACAACAATCACCAGACATCTGAGAAAAGCCTCTAACACAAAAATAATAGAGACCCAAACAAAAATAAATTACAAGAAAAAAGGAGAAAATAAAATAAAATCAACAACAAACAAAAAAGGAAAGCCACTTGGAAGAAGCAGAGATTATGAAGGAAGAGGGAAACTCACAAACATTAAACAAACAAAAATAAATCAGCAGTATCCTCAGGGATTAGAAAATGTGCATCTATGAACCAAGAATATGTGATATTTATACATATGAAATATTCAGAGACCAGGAAAAGGGCACTTGGGAATTAAAATCATGATATAAAATAGATAATGGAGAGAATGTTTGGAAGTTATGTTGAAGAAATTCACCAAAAAAAGAGCAGCCGAACCGAAGAAAGGGACAAGAAGATTAAAAAAAAAAAGAAAAAAAAGCTGGAGATCCAGTTTAGGGTGTGGTGCTCAAGTGTAGTTAATAAGTATACCAGGAAATTAATAAACCATAATGGAAAAGAATATGAAAAAGCATGATATATATATATATATAATATGTATAACAGAATCACTTTGCTGTACAGCAGAAATTAACACAATATTGTAAATCAACTGTACTTCAATAAAAGAAATTTTAAAAAAATAATAATACCAGGCAAAAGGAAAAGAATGCAGAGTAAATAAATATTAACGGAGTATTTCAGTAATCTCTCTGGGAATAGGAGGATTTCTAGAGCAAAAGAACACAACGAAAGCCACAGTAAAGATGCAAATAGACTTATAGAATTCTGTTGTGAAATTTCAGCAAAGAGAGAACTCACCAAACTTCCAAAGGAAAAAACGAAACTAAAAATAGATTGTATATAGAAGATCAATGACCAGAGGACTTCGGGCTTCTTCACAATGCCTCTGAAAGCCAGGAAACAATGGATAAATCCCTTTACTACCCTAAACACAAAACAAAACAAAAATATTTCTAAGATAGAGCCCATACTCAACTATTACTTGTGAATGCTAAAAGGTCTCAAAAAAATTGATTCTCTAAGCATTTGTCTCTGGGTAGTGCTTACAGAATCTACTCTAGAAGGTATAAACTAGGAAAGAGCCAGCTCTGGAAATGAGAAACCATGGTCCAAGACAGGAGACAGATGAAGGGACCCACTGAGTAGGATGCTAAAGGGAGATCTCAGGCCGAGGACTGCGGACCACAAACAGAGGCACCAGCCCAGACTGAACCAGTCCAGAAGCTCCAACAGAGGCTCACCCACCAGGCACCCCGATTATCTGAATACACTGAGAGGAGAAGTACAACCTCGGAGATGAGTTTGAAATTAACCTGTAAGGAGAATTTAGGAAACTAAGCATCACAGGACCAAAAATAATCACAGAACAATCATGAACTCCAGGGGAAAAGGAGAGAGTGAGGAAATGGAAGGAACAGCTGTGAACAAAATTTCAAGGAGATTTTCAGAGAAGGGAGTGGAGAAATGGGGCAGGACCTGGAGGAGATGGAGTTTGTTGGCTTTTGTTTTGTTCGAAAAACAGTAAGTTGTGGTTCCCGTACGTGAGAAGGATCCGTTCGTTGTTGAGGCTGGCATTTCAGGAGAGACAGGTCCCTGGAGCCATGGCTCCTTGAGAGGACAGGAGGGGATAAGGTCTGGGGGAGGGGCTGTCCCTTGAGGGTCATCACATGAAAGCAGGGCAACAACGTGGAAGATGCAACTCGATTTAGAGAGTTCGTGGAGGGAAGATTGAGGGTGGAATGTTTCCTTCACTGGGCAATAAGGAATGCCTATCATTTCTTTTCTTCTCACGACACAATTTTTACAAGACCCTGAGAGGTGAACATCATAAACGCCCCCTCTTGTAAAAGAGGAAACTGAGGCTCACAGACGTTACACAACTTTCCTAAAGTCACAGAGGCAGTGAGGGGAAGAGCAGGAAACGAAGGGCAAGGCCACTCTGACTCCAATGGCCTTACTCTTGAGGATCCTTCAGTAACGTCTCTCCTGGAAGGAGCTTTCCCCCGCTCCGAGGATCTCGGGGCCCTGGGGGAGACGGACTGTGAGGCTGCTTTCATGAGAGACAGGCAACGTACACACACGATGGGATCGAATTTTACTGTTCTCTCTACCTCTCCAGCCAGGACAGGCATGAAAGGAAATCAGTTCTATTTTTAGTAGAATGAGATTTCTAACAGCTGTCCAGATCCTTGAGGTCCCTTGAAGATCCTGTTTCTTATCTGTACAACTCATCCCATCTGAGTTATCTGGTTAAAAATTGGCAACAGGATGTGACGAAACCCAGAACAGACATCACAACATATTTGTCGTATCTGAACAGCAGACCCTGTGTGGCAATTACCTCATTGGAAATAATGGCATAAATATTAAGATGCTCGACTGATTTTACCGATGAGGCATATCGAGAAGAAAAATTGTACATGTTTCAAATTCTGAAAAATCTTTGGCGCTTGTGAAGTTACTTCCAGGGAGGGCAAAGCAGGTTCATGCCCCCTGAGCCATTCCTAATTGAGGAGCACTCAAAACAGACTTTCAACAGAACTGGGGTGAATGAGGTGAGTCTGAGATGGAGACTGGAGAATCCCAAGAGAGAGACAATCACAGCACATTATTTTCAAGTCTTTGGGGTAAGATAATAAATAGCAGAGTATGTTCCTAAAAACGAGGTTTTCGGTTAATGCACATATTTGGAAAGAGAAGCTTATTCAATCTTTCACCAATAATAACAATAATGAGTGAGATTAATAAACATGACAGACTCCTAGAATCATCTAGAACAAACAGAACTGAGTCTAGATAAGGCCAGATTCTATGCACATAGCAGAATAGGAAGAAAGGCTAGCTTCTACCCTGCTTCTGCTTTGCCTCTGTCTCTGCTTCCTAATCAGTGATGGAAACACATTTTAACCACTGACCTCAGTGGCTTTTGGAATCTAAGAAATATACTGCTTTAAATTGTTCTGCAAGTTCCAGTAGGATCTCTGACTTCTGTCTCACTCCACGGCCACACCTCTTTGACATACTCTCTGACCTTCTAACTCACCCACTTAACCTGAGACTAGTCGGATCATTGTCACACTTTACCACTCTTCTAGTTTCAGGAGAAAAGAAAAAAAAGGTTTCATTGAAAACCTGGTCTTTATTTTAGCAACAAGGCCCAACCTCACTCTTCTTGCAAATTAGCAAAACCTAAAACACTAAGTTCTGGTTTCTGGGCAAAGCCCCAACATTTCCTCACCAAGGACATTTGGTTAACTGCTCTCCATTAGGTCATTTGTCACTTTGCTAAATTCTCACTTCCCTGCAGGCAGATTCCTGCCCTTTTTTCTCAGCGCGCCCATAAAACTTGCAGTCTCTCCCAGTACATAGCCAGAAGTGATGTGCATTCAGAAGCAGGCAAGGAGAGCTGGACTTGCTGCCTCTGCCACCTCAGCCTCACTGATGGGATGCGCAGTGGATTAAATCAAGCCGTACAGGAAAATCGCAAACTTGGTATCGAAAAAAAAAATTGTTTATGACTCATTCTATTTTTGCTGCCTAAAGAGAACTTAAAGATTTCTTTAATAAGACTCTGCTAGTGCCAGTGGCAAATTACAAAGGAAATAATTAAACTGTTCCTTGCTTTCACTGGTCTTCCCTCTAGAGGGACTCAAAGACACAGACACCTGCAAACACGGGAAAAGTTCTCACATTCATGTTAGCACCCCCCGGGGAATCGCCCATCCAGGGACATCCCCACGTGAGGGCGGGGGTCCCAGGGGCTGTATCCAACCCCATGTCACGGCCACTGCCTCGGGGTCTCACGTCCCCCCTTTTCACAAGTGCCGTCGGTGAATCCACTTCCTAATCACTGTAGCTCACGTCAATCAAACATTCCAGGCACTATGGGGTCACGCACGTCCCCCTGTTTTCTCTTTACAATACTGTGAGGTAGGTACCTTCCTGATTGCCGCATCCATGGGAGGCTCTTGAAGATAATTTAAATAGACCATCCAGGGTCCAACTTCAGGCAGCAAGACAGGAAACCCAGAGCTGTCGGAGCCCCACGTCTCATTGTTAACACGCTTTCAGGACAGTCACCCCTTACGCTCATGTGGTTGAAGACGTCAACAGGGAAGGAAGGCAGAGAATTCCAGGTGAAGAGCACATTATGCACAAAGGCACAGGGATCACGGATGAGTCTTTATAATTCTGCTTCTGCATGAAATGTTGCCCTGCCTCAGTTTGGTAGATAAAATACAAGAGTTGTGAGATAACATGATACGTCCCGATGGGAGAGGTTATTCTGTGCTGTGAACCCCAAAGTGGAGAGGCTTAATAATCAGGGCTTATCTCCCACCCACCTCACCCGGACATCACGCCCCAGAGGATGGCTTTGGTACTCACCATGACTAGAGAACCATGTCTGATGGAAGCTCCCACGTCCTGTTGCTCCACCTCCTGGACCACAAGTCCCTGAAAGCAGGGTGGACAGGCTGGCAAAGAAAGTGCACGGCCAACACAAACCCACCGTCCGTGGCTGCAGGCTACAGGTGACTCACGCCTTGTCTTTCCCAGCACATTGACCAGAAATGGCCACCTGTCCCCACCAAGGGGCAAGGTGTCTGGTAAGTGTCAGGAAGCACGTGGATCTCCAGAGGCAGTGAAGTTCACTGATCCACTTACTATGGCCAGGATCCCAAGGGCTTTCAAATATTAGCTCCTTTATTTCCAATTTCCACCTCCATGGGGTTCTTCTGGAATCTTTAAGCGCATATATGACAAATGGATGAAATTTCTTTCTCATGACTGGAGCAGAGAAGGAAAACTGAAAGCAAGGTCAATCTGAACTAATTCAAAGCCTAAAACATACAACACTATAAGTAGGAAAAAGTAACGCCTGGGTGCTGCCAGCCAGCGGCGGCCAGGGCTCTGGATAAGGATGCCCGAGTTCTGTTGTTGCAGGAGAGTGAGGGCTGTGGGCCTGACGTCCGCCTCAGCTGACGTCCGCCCACATCTGCACGCCTGGCGGGCGGAGTGACGGCAAACTCCCGCAGACCGTGTTCTAATCATTGTGGGTTCCAAGTCAGGAGAAAGTTAACGACTGCGCTTTACTGCATAAAAGTGTTTTGCTTGGGCTTCCCTGGTGGTGCAGTGGTGGGGAGTCCGCCTGCCGATGCAGGGGACACGGGTTCGTACTCCGGTCCGGGGGTATCCCGCATGCCGTGGAGTGGCTCGGCCTGTGAGCCATGGCCGCTGAGCCTGCGCGTCCGGAGCCTGTGCTCCGCAACGGGAGAGGCCACAACAGTGAGAGGCCCGCGTACCGCAAAAAAAAAAAAAAAAAAAAGGGGGGGTTTGCTTTTAGTTTTTCCCCCTGTTCTAATGTATCCCTAAACTGTTATCAGATTATCATGTTACACAGAGCTCAGGCATATTGCTTCGCTGTTGTGTTGGTAGGAGTCTTTAGTTGCAGACAACAGAAACAGACCTTTAGCTTAAAGTGGGAGTTTGCTGTAAGGACACAGGACGCCTCGTGGAACCAATGAATCTGAACACAGATAAGCTTGAGGAACAGACTGGCGCTGGGCCTCCGGCTCTCATTCTCCTTCTCTCCGCACAGCTGGCTCTCTCCACACATCTCGTCTCTGTCTCTCTCTCCTGTCCCATTTCACTGCTCTCTACACAAGAGGACCTGGCTGCCTCCTGGTTCCCGACTTGCTTACCTGCTATAGTTCTAACCCTTCGAGATTGACTGAATTCTGTTGGCTTCGGTTCCAAACAGCAGGGAGTAGGAGAGCGATGGCCCCGCTTGGGTGAGGTGTCCATCCCTGATGTGACCAGACTGGCCAAGACTGCGGGACTCCAAGTCACAAGGAAGGGGGAAGGGGCCATTTCCAGGGAAGTAGCTGTGGGCGGGTCATGTACCCCAAGATGTTTATTACTGTAGTGAAGAGCACAGAGGCCCTGGGGGAGCGCAACGTGTGGTAAACTCACAGCTGTTATGTAGAAACGCGTTGTCTAATCAAGCAGGACAGTAAAACAGGGTTCTTTCCTGTACTTCTCTGAATCTTTTATGTATGGACTCCAACGATGCATCTCCAAAAATGGGGACATCAGACTCATCCAAACATATTTGACTGCATGACCTTTATTTAGCAATAAAGTAAGGATCTGAGGAGACAATGTTAGAAGCCCTCCGGCATGTAATGGTGCCTGGTGTCCTACCCACAGGTGTTCTGTTCTGGAATTGCAGTGCTTCCCCTCAATAACTGTCAAAATTCTGCCCTTTCTGCAAGACCAGTGGAGGTCACTTCCTCCCGGAAAACTTTTCCTCCCACCCTCCCCTGTCCTCCTGTGTTCGCGGTCCCACCCTGCCCACACCCCTACTCACTGCATGTGATTGGCAAGATGAAATGTGAACACTCAGCACACTCGGCAAGCAGAGGTGACCTCTTTTCTTTCTTAAGGAATAAAAGCAGCCCTGGGACTCCTGAGAACATGGGCAGTGGTTCCACGCTCAGAGCTGGACTTGGTCTTACACTCTACTTTCTCCAGCATCATGGGGTCCAAATTGTCGCTGTCACCACCAGCAGCTGCGTGAGAGAGGACCCCAGAGACTTTCGATTCTGGAGCTCTTGAAACCGAGGGGTGGTCCTGCTGCCTCGCCTTTCTCTCTGCTCCTTACGCCCCACCATGACGAAGGCTTCCCATGCCGTTGCCTTCCAGTCACTGGAGCGTGTGTGCAGCTCCTTCCAGGGTGAGCAGACCCCTGGGGGAGTGTCACCCCGCCCTCTGATCCACTGCTCACAGACCCAGCCTCACGGCTGACTTCTCAAAGTTAGATCAGGGGTTTAATGGCTTTGCCATCCAGGCACTGCTGTCTACATCACCAGCTCTAACCTCCCTCCTATTTTGAGGACACAATCGACATCCTTTGTAAGACATCACATCAGCCTGGGTCTCCTCACCTATCCAAGCTGCTCCTTTTCTTGTTTTTAAGTAGCAACTCTTCTTTTGAATGACTGAAAATTATAACATGAGCATAGCTTTCACACTGAATCTAAGAACAGGTGGAGAAGGATATTCAGCAGAAACTTTCAGCTGGGACCTCACAGCTCAACAGAGGAGATGCAAGACAACAAGTGCTAAAGCAGAGAGAGAAGCATCCTTCCAGAGAACCCTCAGATGGACTGATTTATAATTCTTAGGAACCACAGAAGGGTTATGTCATGGGGCTGAATATTAGTGCATGGCCAGGGCTCTTAAGCCAAAGGAAACCAACTAAGAAATGCTTCCTCATGTCCTTGCTGTTAGCTGCTCAGGGGTGAGGAAGTGGGGGAGGAGGATAGGAAACTCGGGGGGATTGGGGTTGGCGGTGAGATAGTCCTCTGATCTGGCAGTCCTGGGAGCCCTCTTTCCTCTAGGAGTGGAACACATTTCAAAATCCATCCTCTTTCCCATGAACATTTGTTTGCATTCCTCTGTCCCTTGCTCTATGCATTCTTTACTGATGCAGATTAGAGAGTTCATAAAAATGCATCATGGACCCATTTAAACGATATGATTAACTGCCAATATGTGATATTAACTCGTAGGATTTTATGGAGATTAGCACGTATAATTATATTTGATGGTATATGATAATTACCTGTTTGGTTGCATTTTAAAGTATGATGACTTGAGAACATTCATCAATCCATATATGGCTCAGAGACTGATAAAAATTGCAACTCATCTTAATTGTTTTTAAAGTAATCAGACTGACATCTTTGAAGCCTAAAGGAGACTGATTTCATGGAGACCATGTTAATAATACAGTGATTGGAACACTAATTGAAAATCCTTTTTTTTTTTAAATGGAACATTCTGATCAATATTTTCCAAATGGCTAATGAAGTATGAATGGAATGTTTCTGCATTTCAGGTTAAGCATACAAAAATTCAGCTGGGGTTCTGATTCATCTAGGAGGCCAGGGTACAGACACTCCCTTGGAAAAGGTTCTGGAGTCGTTGTTTTCATGATGGGACAGGGAGAAGCTTCCCCAGTTCAGTAAGGAAATCTTCACGCTTTCCTTGTTCCCTCATCTCCCTCTGCTTTTTCTTGGACTCTTCCTGGCCTTCCAGACGCTCTTCTGTCCCTCCTCCTGCATGGAGGGAGTGATTCAGTTACAGACATGTGATCCCTGTGTCACATGACAAAAGCTCTATTTCCCACTCTACCCATGCATAGTGTTAGTTGATATTTAAGCTGACCTTGGGCCTATTTTTACATTCCTTACTCCTGTGTTTTTGCCGTGTCCCCCAAATGACTCACCGCGGCATGAATCCCAAGTGATATACACAGGCAACATGCAGCTTACCCTAAAGTTCAAGTCCCCTTCAGCTCTGAGTTATGCAGACTTAAATATTGACTCACGCTGACTATGCACATTGGGCAAGACCAAACCCAGTGATGCAGAATCCTGTGTCTGGGATATCCCAGCATCCCATCACTTCACCTGTGCTATTCTAGCAGACAGGACTGAGCAAACAGAGTCAGGAGGCCCCCATGAGGACCCAAGCTGAGAGCAGGAGGAAGTGTGGGGTCGTGAAGGTCGAGGTTGTCTCTGCACCAACTTGGGAGAAATGGCCACTCGGAAGTGGAGCTGGCAAGTAGAGGGTAGGCAAGGTAGGGCACGGAGGGCAGACACGCAGCTGCGTGCAGAGCACATCCAACAAGAAAGATGCTCTTCCTGTATCTTTAATTGGGTCTCTTCAATTCTGGTGGCTTTATGTATGTTTCATATCAGCTGAGGGGAAAGCTCTAGCAAGAAATGCTTGATGTTTCTGTAATGTTCGCTAGTCTTATTCTGAGGCTGGTCAATAAAATTATGATTTCAGTGTCTTTAAAAAAACTTTACTTTTTTTTTTTTTTTGTGGTACGCAGGCCTCTCACTGTTGTGGTCTCTCCCGTTGCAGAGCACAGGCTCCGGACGTGCAGGCTCAGCGGCTATGGCTCACGGGCCCAGCCGCTCCACGGCATGTGGGATCTTCCCGGACCGGGGCACGAACCCGTGTCTCCTGCATCGGCAGGCGTACTCTCAACCACTGCACCACCAGGGAAGCCCTACTTTTTTTATATCATAAGTCAGGCCACAAGCAAATGAATCATTTCCCATTTGCACGTACACTGCTTTGCTAAAATGAAGTGAAATATAATAGTATGAAGGCAATTCTGTTAACAATAGTGACAGTTGTAAAGCCAAAAGTCTGGCTGTCCACTGTGGGTATGGATGTCAATTTCTCACATAGATGAGTTGAAGCACACTGAATTATCTAGATCAAATGATGTGTGTGTGTGTGTGAGTAAGTAAAATAAACTATTTTTTTCTCATCATAGAAAAAAATACTATGAAGAAAAGAAGAAAATAAATAACTGAGAATGCAATGTAATAGAATTTCTATTCATTTATTACTTAAAATTTATAATTTTGTAGATCAAAGAATAAGCTCCTGTCTTGCACAATATTGATCCACACTATCCAGGAACCAGATAGGTGAAAATTAGGGTCACAATAAAGAATTCAAGTGCATTTTCATTATTCACAAGCTAAAGTTCCTAAAGTGTATGAAATCTGTGATATAAAAGGCAAAATAAAAAGCATCCTTCTCGGGCTTCCCTGGTGGTAAAGTGGTTAAGAATCTGCCTGCCAATGCAGGGGACATGGGTTCAAGACCTGGTCCAGGATCCCACATGCCACGGAGCAACTAAGCCCATGCGCCACAACTACTGAGCCTCTGCACTAGAGCCCTTGAGCCACAACTACTGAATCCCACGCACCTAAAGCCTGTGCTCCACAGCAAGAGAAACCACCACAATGAGAAGCCCACGCACTGCAACAGAGAGTAGCCCCTGATCACCGTAACTAGAGAAAGTCCTGCGCAGCAGTGAAAACCCAATGCAGCCAAAAGTATACTACTAAAAAAAAAAAGCATCCCTCTTTTAGAGTTCTTTGCTCAGAAATTATACAAAGGCTTCAAAACAAAGACATTGTTCCTGAAAAATCTTGAAAAAAACCACAAGTTAAAGATGATATTAAATAGGATTATATTAAAGATTATATTAAATACTAGGGATTTTGTTTTAGTCTTGATGTTTTGTCATACATAAAGACCTAAACCTTCAGGCCTTACTTTAGTGAACCAAAATCTCAAAGACTCTGCTTGTAGGGCTTTTTGCAGATGTTTTTAGCAGCAGATAAAATTAAATCGATGCTACCACACTGAATAATAGCTTCATATGTGATTCATATTTGACATCTTTTAGCATATTTCTAAATGGTCTTTTAAACAATAACAGTGTTTTCTGGTCTGACGTGTAAAGAGCTTGGAAGTTGTCATCCTCATCCTCACAACAAGAAAAAAGATGAGATAAGTCAACAACTCTTCTTAAATCCATCAGAGAGTTGACGTCCCAGGGCAGACCACTGCCCTGAAAACTGGAAAGAAAGGTGAACAATAAGAATCATAGCTTACTGGGGATAAGCCCAGGAGCAGAAGCCCACCCACTGGAGCAGTATTGTTAGGGTCTGTGGTTTGGTATCAGACACTAATTTTAGAAAATTCTCAGTTGTTGTTACTTCAAATGAACAAATAGGATTTATCTCATGTATGCAAGGCTGGCTCAGCATTGAAAAATCAATTAATGTAATCCATCACATCAACAGGCTAGGAGCTTCAAGATGGCGGAAGAGTAAGACGCGGAGATCACCTTCCTCCCCACAAATACATCAGAAATACATCTACACGTGGAACAACTTCTACAGAACACCTACTGAACACTGGCATAAGACCTCAGACCTCCCAAAAGGCAAGAAACTCCCCATGTACCTGGGTAGGGCAAAAGAAAAAACAGAGACAAAAGAATAGGGATGGGACCTGCACCGGTGGGAGGGAGCTGTGAAGAAGGAAAGGTTTCCACACACTAGGAGCCCCTTCGCGGGCGGAGACTGCGGGTGGCGGAGGGGGAAGCTTCGGAGCCGTGGAGGAGAGCGCAGCAACAGGGGTGCGGGGGGCAAAGCGGAGAGGTTCCCGCACAGAGGACCAGTGCCGACGAGCACCCATCAGCCCTAGAGGCTTCTCTGCTCACCTGTTGGGGCGGGCGGGGCTGGGAGCTGAGGCTCGGGCTTCGGAGTTCGGATCGCAGGGAGAGGAATGGGGTTGGCGGCGTGAGCACAGCCTGAAGGGGGCTAGTGCGCCACAGCTAGCCAGGAGGGAGTCCGGGAAAAAGTGTGGGGCTGCCGAAGAGGCAAGAGACTTTTTCTTGCCTCTGTTTCCTGCTGCACGAGGAGAGGGGATTAAGCGAGCTGCTTAAAGGAGCTCCAGAGACGGGCGCAAGCCGCGGCTAACAGCGCAGACCCCAGAGACTGGCATGAGACGCTAAGGCTGCTGCTGCTGCCACCAAGAAGCCTGTGTGCGAGCAAAGGTCACTCTCCACACCTCTCTCCCGGGAGCCTGTGCAGCCCACCACTGCCAGGGTCCCGGGATCCAGGGACAATTTCCCCGGAGAATGCACGGCGCGCCTCAGGATGCTGCAACGTCACGGCAGCCGCTGCCGCTGCAGGCCCGCCCCACACTCTGTACCCCTCCCTCCCCCCGGCCTGAGTGAGCCAGAGCCCCCAAATCAGCGGCTCCTTTAACCCCGTCCTGTCTGGGTGAAGAACAGACGCCCTCCGGCGACGTACATGCACAGGCGGGGCCAAATCCAAAGCTGAAACCCAGGAGCTGTGTGAACAAAGAAGAGAAAGGGAAATTTCTCCCAGCAGCCTCAGGAGCAGCGGATTAAATCTCCACAATCGTCCTGATGTACCCTGCCTCTGTGGAATACCTGAATAGACAACGAATCATCCCAAATTGAGGAGATGAACTTTGGAAGCAACGATATATATTTTTTTTCCCCTTTTTCTCTTTTTGTGAGTGTGCATGTGTATGATTCTGTGTGTGATTTTGTCTGTATAGCTTTGCTTTTACCATTTGTACTAGGGTTCTGTCTGTCCGTTTTTTTTTTTTTTCAGTATAGTTTTTAGCACTTGTTATCATTGGTGGATTTGTTTTTTGGTTTGGTTGCTCTCTTCTTTCTTTTTTTTTATTACTTAAAAAAATTTTTAATACTTTTTTTTATTATTATCATTTTTTATTTTATCTTCTTCCTTCTTTTTTTTTCCTCCATTTTATTCTGAGCTGAGTGATGACAGACTCTTGGTGCTCCAGCCAGGCATCAGTGCTGTGCCTCTGCGTTGGGAGAGCCAAGTTCAAGACACTGGTCCACAAGACACCCCCCAGCTCCACGTAATATCAAATGGCAAAAATCTCCCAGAGATCTCCATCTCAATGCCAAGACCCAGCTCCACTCAACGACCAGCAAGCTACAGTGCTGGACACCCTATGCCAAACAACTAGCAAGACAGGAACACAACCCCACCCATTAGCAGAGAGGCTGCCTAAAATCATAATAAGGCCACAGACACCCCAAAACACACCACCAGCCTTGGACCTACCCACCAGAAAGACAACATCCAGCCTCATCCACAGGCACTAATCCCCTCCACCAGGAAGCCTACACAACCCACTGAACCAACCTTAGCCGCTGGGGACAGACACCAAAAACAATGGGAACTACGAACCGGCAGCCTGTGAAAAGGAGACCCCAAACACAGTAAGTTAAGCAAAATGAGAAGACAGAGAAACACACAGCAGATGAAGGAGCAAGATAAAAACCCACCAGACCTAACAAATGAAGAGGAAATAGGCAGTCTACCTGAAAAAGAATTCAGAATAATGATAGTAAAGATGATCCAAAATCTTGCAAATAGAATGGAGAAAATACAAGAAACGTTTAACAAGGACCTAGAAGAACTAAAGAGCAAACAAATAGTGATGAACAACACAATAAATGAAATTAAAAATTCTCTAGAAGGGACCAATAGCAGAATAACTGAGGCAGAAGAACGGATAAGTGACCTGGAAGATAAAATAGTGGAAATAACTACTGCAGAGCAGAATAAAGAAATAAGAATGAAAAGGACTGAGGACAATCTCAGAGACCACTGGGACAACATTAAATGCACCAACATTCGAATTATAGGGGTCCCAGAAGAAGAAGAGAAAAAGAAAGGGACTGAGGAAATATTTGAAGAGATTATAGTTGAAAACTTCCCTAATATGGGAAAGGAAATAGTTAATCAAGTCCAGGAAGCACAGAGAGTCCCATACAGGATAAATCCAAGAAGAAATACACCAAGACACATATTAATCAAACTATCAAAAATTAAATACAAAGAAAAAATATTAACAGCAGCAAGGGAAAAACAACAAATAACACAAGGGAATCCCCATCAGGTTAACAGCTGATGTTTCAGCAGAAACTCTGCAAGCCAGAAGGGAGTGGCAGGACATATTTAAAGTGATGAAGGAGGAAAACCTACAACCAAGATTACTCTACCAGCAAGGATCTCATTCAGATTTGATGGAGAAATTAAAACCTTTACAGACAAGCAAAAGCTGAAAGAGTTCAGCACCACCAAACCAGCTTTACAACAAATGCTAAAGGAACTTCTCTAGGCAAGAAATACAAGAGAAGGAAAAGACCTACAATGACAAACCCAAAACAATTAAGAAAATGATACTAGGAACATACATATCGATAATTACCTTAAATGTAAATGGATTAAATGCTCCAACCAAAAGACATAGACCGGCTGAATGGATACAAAAACAAGGCCCGTATATATGCTGTCTACAAGAGACCCACTTCAGACCCAGGGACACATACAGACTGAAAGTGAGGGGATGGAAAACGATATTCCATGCAAATGGAAATCAAAAGAAAGCTGGAGTAGCAATTCTCATATCAGACAAAATAGACTTTAAAATAAAGACTATTACAAGAGACAAAGAAGGACACTACATAATGATCAAGGGATCAATCCAAGAAGAAGATATAACAATTGTAAATATTTATGCAGCCAACATAGAAGCACCTCAATACATAAGGCAAATGCTAACAGCCATAAAAGAGGAAATCAACAGGAACACAATCATAGTAGGGGACTTTAACACCCCACTTTCACCAATGGACAGATCATCCAAAATGAAAATAAATAAGGAAACACAAGCTTTAAATGATACATTAAACAAGGTGGACTTAATTGATATTAATAGGACATTCCATCCAAAAACAACAGAATACACATTCTTCTCAAGGGCTCATGGAACATTCTCCAGGATAGATCATATCTTGGGTCACAAGCCTTGATAAATTAAAGAAAATTGAAATCATATCAAGTACCTTTTCTGACCACAATGCTATGAGACTAGATATCAATTACAGGAAAAAATCTGCAAAAAATACAAACACATGGAGGCTAAACAATACACTACTTAATAACCAAGAGATCACTGAAGATATCAAAGAGGAAATCAAAAAATACCTAGAAACAAATGACAATGAAAACGTGACAACCCAAAACCTATGGGATGCAGCAAAAGCAGTTCTAAGAGGGAAGTTTATAGCAATAAAATCCTGCCTCAAGCAACAAGAAACATCTCAAATAAACCACCTAACCTTACACCTAAAGCAATTAGAGAAAGAAGAACATCACATCAACAGGCTTAAGAAGAAAATTCATATAAGCAAATACAGGAAAAAAAAAAAACCTTGATAAAAAAACCTTGATCAAATTCAATACCCAGGCATGATAAAATACCTCCATGAACCAGAGATAGAGGAGAACTTCCCTGACTTGATACAGGACACCTACCAAAACTGCACCTACTGTCATAAAAAAGGTGAGAAACTAGATGCCCTCCTGCTAACATCAGGAACAGGTGAGAGGTCTGCCCTCAATACTCCTTTTCAACATTGTACTGGAAATCCCTGATAACACAATAAAACCAGAAAATGGAATAAAGGGAAAACATATTGGAAAGGAAGAAATAAAATGTCTTTGTTCACAGGTGGCATGATTGCCTCTGTAAAAGGATCTCAAAGAATTAATAGAAAACTCCTGGAACTAATAACCAGTTATAGCAAGGCCGCAGGATACAAGGTTTAGATATACAAAAGGCAATGGCTTTCTATATACCCACAATGATAATTAGATTTGAAATTAAAAACACAACACCATTTATTTTAGCACCAAAAAATGATACTTAGGTATAAATCTAACAAAACGAGTACAAGATCTATATGAGGGAAACTATAATATTCCAATGAATGAAATCAAAGAACTAAATAAATGAAGATATCCCTCATTCATGGATAGGAAGGCTCAATATTGTTACAATGTCAGTTCTTCCCAACCTGATCTGTGGATTCAATATAATTCCAATCAAAATTCCACCAAGACACTTTGTGAATATTAACAAACTCATTCTTTGTTTTAAAAAATTTTTATTGGAGTATAGTTGATGTACAATGTTGTGTTAGTTTCAGGTGTACAGCAAAGTGAATCAGTTTACATATATACATATATCCACTCTTTTTTAGATTCTTTTCCCATATAGGCCATTACAGAGTATTGAGGAGAGTAACAAACTCATAAAGTCTGTATGGAAAGGAAAAAGAACCAGACTAGCCAACACATTATTGAAGAAGAACTTAACACTACTCAACTTCAAGACCTACTACAAAGCTACAATGATCAAGACAGTGTGGTTTTGTTGAAAGAGTTGACAAATAAATCAATGGAACAGAACAGAGAGCCCAGAAATAAACCCACACAACTAATCTTTGACAAAGGAACAAAGGCAATTAAGTGGAGAAAGCTTAGTGTTTTCAACAATTGGTGTGGGAAAAACTGGACATCCACATGCAAAAAAAAAAAACCAGACACAGACCCTTTCACAAATATCAACTCAAAACAGATCATAGACCTAAATGTAAGACATAAATCTATAAAACTTCTGGAAGTTAATGTAGGAGAAAACCTAGGTAACCTTGGAAATGGTGATGACTTTTTAGATAAAACACCAAAAGCAAGATCCATGAAAGAAAAAACTGACAAGTGGGGCTTTATTAAAGTTATAAAGGTATCCTCTATAAGAGACACTGTTAAATGAATCAAAAGCAAAGCCATAGACTGGGAGAAAATATTTCCAAAACATATATCTGATGAATAACTTTATCCAAAATATAAAAGAACTCCTAAAACTCAACAGAAAGAAAACATAAAACTCAATTAAAAATGGGCAAAAGATCTGAAGAGACACCTCAACAAAAACCCCCATGCAATTAAAAAGTCATGTCCAAGAAATAGTCTCACAGACATAGAAAACAAACTTACAATTACCTAAGAGGGGAGGGAGGGAAGGGTAAATTAGGAGTTTGGGATTAACATATACACACTACTAGGGAATTCCCTGGTGGTCCAGTGGTTAAGCCTCTGCACTTTTACTGCTGGGGCCCGAGTTCAATCCCTGGTCAGAGAACTAAGATCCCGCAAGCTGTGCGGCACGCCCCCACCAAAAAATAAAATCCGTATGCACACTACTAAATTTAAAATAGATAACCAACAAGGACCTACTGTATAGCACAGGGACTTATACTCAATATCTTGTAATAATCTGTATGGGAAAAGAATCTAAAAAAGTATATATATATATATATGTGTGTATATAACTGAATCACTTTGCTGTACACTTGAAACTAACATTTTTTTCAATTAAATAAAAAGTCATGTTTAAAAATGTTCACATCAACACAAAGTGAGTTGCAGTGGTGTTTTTGTGGTCATGGCTTGTGCAAAATAGAATAATGCAAAACATCCAGGCAGTTAGTTAGCAGGACAGATTCCCTCCTCCTGGCTTTACCTTTGCAGGCTGAACACGTGGTTCACTCCATTACAGGCCT
Organism: Monodon monoceros; assembly: GCF_005190385.1. Taxonomy (NCBI): domain Eukaryota; kingdom Metazoa; phylum Chordata; class Mammalia; order Artiodactyla; family Monodontidae; genus Monodon; species Monodon monoceros. Next base: position 26,371,954 of record NW_021703778.1, read on the forward strand.
TCCCCTGCTTTTCTTCATCTTCTGACCTGCTGTTAATAGTGCAGCTTCTCATCTTCAGAACAGGATCTTGTTCCTGCCAGGGATGAATTCACTTACGGTTTATCTCCACTATTTCATTTCAGTCCCACCCACTTCAAAGTATGCTGACGATCTATGAGTCCTTTAAAAACGGATCGTTTCTTTGCCTTCAATCATTCCTGGCTCTTCAGAAGCTGTCCCGGCAGGTAATTCTAAGCCACGTTTCAGATAGTCTCTATAGAATGTCTCCTCTGCCATATTTTATTAAAAGATTGAGCTCCTTCTTCGAGGATAATAACCATGTAATCCACCTCTCTCGGTTGCCTGTTTCCTAGGAAAAGTCTTGGCAGCAGTGGCTCAGCCCCTGAGAAGTTCTCAAATCATCTCAGACTGGTTGCCCTCACTTAATTCTTCCTGCCTGCTCTGTTCAGAGGATGGAGATGTAACCCACTGAATCAGGTACAGTCTGAGCCGACCAGCATACTCAGAACATATGCTATTGCCTTAATATTTTTACATGTATTTTATTGAAGTATAGTTGATTTACAATGTTGTGATAATTTCTGGTGTACAGCAAGGTGATTCAGCTATACATATATATATTCTTTTTCATATTCTTTTCTATTATGGTTTATTATTAGGATATTGAATACAGTTCTCTGTGCTATACAGTGGGACCTTGTTGTTTATCTATTCTATATATAATAGTTTGTATCTACTAACTCCAAACTCCCAATCCTTCCCTCCCCTCCCCTCCCCCCCCTTGGCGACCAGAAGTCTGTTCTCTATGTCTGTGAGTCTGTTTCTCTTTTGTAGATAAGTTCATTTGTGTCATATTTTAGATTCCAGATGTAAGTGATATCGTGGTACTTGTCTTTCTCTTTCTGACTTACTTAATTTAGTATGACAATCTGTAGGTCTACCCATGTTTTTGCAAATGGCATTATTTCATTCTTTTTTATGGCTGAGTAATATTCCATTTTATATATATATATATATATATATATATATACCACATCTTCTTTATCCATTCATCTGTTGATGGACATTTGGGAGCTTCCGTGTCTTGGCTATTGTAAATAGTGACCATAGGGGTGCATATATCTTTTCAAATTATAATTTTCTCCAGATATATGCCCAAGAGTGGGACTGCTGAATCATATGATAGTTCTATTTTTAGTTTTTTGAGAAACCTCCTTACTGTTCTCCATAGTGGCTGCACCAACTTACATTCCCACCAACAGTGTAGGAGGGTTTCCTTTTCTCTACACCCTTTGCAGCATTTTACTATGGCCTTTAACTTTCCAGATAATAAAGCATTAAAATAACAAAACAGAAACAAACCAAAATAGAGTATAAGCTTTTTAAAATTCCCCTTTTGCTACAGAGGAATTCGCCTAAAATGGTTTTATTCCTCTCACTGCCCTGGGCACCCAGGGTTCCTGTCCCTCAGGGACTCCGCCTGTGCTTGCTCTTAATGACTCTGTCTACCTTCAGTGTATTTAGCTCACTTAGCCCTCTTTCAACAGTTTGGCAACGACTCTCTCTCGTAAGAACCAGTTCACACGGGGCAATCAGGAAGGGTCTGTGCTCTGTCGATGGTGACACAGCACAGCCTTCTCCCCAGCTATTCCAGGTGCCATAGTCTAGTCCACAGGGAGCAACATGGATTTTTTTAATGGAATTATAACTATTAAGGCACTTTGTTTATGCTACTGAAATGCAATCGTTTTAAAGAGAATGAGTTGGTACACATTTTTTTCTGTTGTTTTATTTTGTTTAATTACATATTAAAACCAGGCAGCATGAGGCACTGATAAAAGAAATATGCATTGGATGTAGGAGGGGTTCAAGCTTCCCTGTTTCATCAGCCTGACCCTAACATGAGGCACATCACTTCCCCCTTGTCAGTTTACTACGCTGTTAGGCGAAGGCCTGGAGAAGTATGAAATCCTGAAATAACAATTCAAAGAATATTTGAGAGTCTTGGTTGTCACCTAGTGCAGCTGAAACTGAGGAAAGCAGTCAGATCAGCAGATGGTGAGACACCAGGCCATTTGCGTGTGCTGGAGGTGGGCCGTGCTGCTTCCAGGGAGACCCATCGAAAGGTCCACTTCACTTATAGGTATGTGTGATGCACTGGTAATCCTGAAATACAAAGTACCCAACATTAAAGGAGAAAGCCAACATGCAAATACGGGCACTTGCATGTATTCAGTGTAAGTGTAAACTTCTTGGAAAAAGAAAAGTGAATACAAGCAAAATCACTTAGCACGCTTGAGAAATAGTTGAACCAGATGATGAAAATATTTTATCCTAAAATTGGTAAGTTGATTGGTCCCTACATTCATGCTTTCAACAATGAGGAAGATTTTTTCACTGAAAAGAGCCAAGCTGATGAAAAAATATTAAGGACCACAACTTTGAACAGAGCCAACTGTCACAGCACGGTTAAGTCCCTCGTCAGGGAGACTGGGAGGGAATCTTCAGGGCAGCTTCTTGGACTCCAGCAATTAGAACCAAGTACATTCTGGGACCGAGTCACCCAGGCTTGCGTTCTCAGCATTTATGAAGAAAGCTGGTTCCGATCAACTGCCCAGCAGAGGCCCTGACTTCTTCAGCATCTCGTTCCCTGAAGGTACCTCTTACCTCATGCAAGCTCACCGCCTCAGGACCACACTGAACAATCATAGAGAATAGGTGGATACTCAGTTAGAGCATTTGTTTACCCATATGGTCATCTGACTTAGGGCTGTGTCCCGATGCACCCGTCAATGGTCTGTGCTGAGCAGTATGTCAACACGGGCATCTAAATAGAAACCCCATCCACAAATGATAGGAACCCAAATAGGATGATGATCAGAGCTGGCTGGAAATTTGTTCAGAAAAGGAATTCAGTTTAGAACACTTTGTGTTGTTGTTATTTTATCTAATACTTTTTAAGTATGTGTAGAGCGAAAATACAAACTATAAAATAGATGGCGGTTTTTAAGTACTACAAAGAGAAGTTTGAAGATTAATAGAGTTTTAACATCTTGGAAGTATATGGAAAACAGCAAAAAAAAATTCCATTGAGGACAAAAGAGTAGTGATTTTTTAAAAGAATCCATAAGGCATTCATGGGAGACAATCAGGAAGACACTGAGCAGAGTCTGGGAAGAGGCCACCTAAATATGTCCCTTTCCCTCCATCACCAACACGACATCCTGGGACTGCTAAGGCAGCAGTGGGCGGACCCCCGAATGCGATCTGGTAAGGCCGCAGGCTCTGTGGGAAGCCCTGCAGGGAAATTGGCATGGGCTCCATCCTCCATAGGCTGGGCAGTAATCTGGGTACCATTGACACTGGGGTCCTCAGTAGTCAAGAACTTAGAGCAGTGAGTCATGGGAAGTGCCTAGTCGGCGGAGAAGTGGAGACCCCTGGGGAGGAGGTCACTGCAGTGGGCTCTGCCTGAGCTTGTTCAGTCGTCCTGACCTCTTAAAGGTGAAGAAACAGCTGCAGGGAGCAGAGCCCTACCTGTTCCTAGGTGGGAGAACCAGGAAGCAGATGAGTGGGAAGAGGCTCATCCAGGCATCTCAGGAGGTGGTTGCACTGGTGGCCATGGAGGGAGGAAAGATCTCGCCTGTCTCCAGTTCCAGCAATGCCACCATCTGTGGTGCAGAACACAAGCAGATGTGAGCAGCCATGAGCAAGCAAAGCAAAGTAGCGCACACCCAAGAGGTCTGCACAGCCCGAGAAAGGGAAGGCAGTGACAGCAAGACACATACTCTCGGTGAACCAGAGCACAGACGATGGCTCCAGGGAAAGAGATCCAAGTGCCACGCAAAGAAGAGTCTCTGAAGCTACAATCTAAACTATCTTCTAGATGAGCTGGAAAAGAAGATGGTTACCATTGAGTACCATGTTAGAAACCTGGAAAACCAATTCTAGGAAATATCTCTAAGCACAGAACAAAATTGTAGAGCTAGAATCATGGACAGAATATGAGAGACCAGGAAAGTAAACCTCAGAGAAGACTGTGAGAAAAACACTAGTTCTAGAAGGAAAAGAAGAAATTAATGGACTTGTGAAAAATTTCCCAGGTATGCCTTAGATAAGGAAAATAATATTATGAGTTGTAAGAAATAAAGAAGCAAATAGAGAAATAAATATAAGATATTGCAACATCTTAAATCTATTATTGAGAAAAGGGATTCTACATGATACTAGAGTAACATCTTGAGGTAATATATGAGAAATATCTACCATCTTTCAAAACCAACAATGTTATGAATATGCAGTTATTTGGAAAATATATCAGCCTTACGCTCTACATGAAAGAATTCTTTGAGAAATGCTGACGCCAAATAGCAAATGCATTATAATAGTGAGCTCAGGGTGGGCAATAAATAGATAGTCTACAAATGGAAACAAAAATTAAAGTTAGAATGACAATCTGGGAAAATGTTAACTTTGGAATTTAAAGCACAAAGAAATAAAGAGGAACATTCTAGTTTTCATATGTACCAAGCCATACTGGCCTAACCAAATAAAGCAAAAACTAAACTGTTATTATAAATTGAGTGGGATATTTTAATCTGCTTCTTTGGGATTTGGACAGACTTAAAAGACAAAAAAATTCCATGAAATAATTAAATAATAATAAAATGAATATGTGTGGTTTAATTGGTATATACCAAATATCACATCCCTTGAAAAGACAATTTTTTATGCCCATGTTCATGGAACATTTACAAAATAAGTCACTTTCTTAGCCCAAAAGAATGCCTAAGTACATTTTTTATTTATTTTTAATTTAATTTAATTAAAAAATTTTTAACTTATTTATTTATTTTTAAATTAGTTATCCATTTTATATGTATTAGTGTATATACATCAATCCCAATCTCCCAATTCATCACACCACCACCACCACCCCCGCCACTTTCCCCCCTTGGTGTCCATATGTTTGTTCTCTATATCTGTGTCTCAGTTTCTGCCCTTCAAACCAGATCATCTGTACCATTTTCCTAGGTTCCATATATATGCATTAATATACGATATTTGTTTTTCTCTTTCTGAATTACTTCACTCTGTATGACAGTCTCTAGATCCATCCACGTCTCTACAAATGGCCCAATTTCGTTCCTTTTTATGGCTGAGTAATATTCCATTGTATATATGTACCACATCTTCCTTATCCATTCGTCTGTCGATGGGCATTTAGTGCTTCCATGACCTGGCTACTGTAAATAGTGCTGCAGTGAACATTGGGGTGCATGTGTCTTTTTGAATTATGGTTTTCTCAGGGTATATGCCCAGTAGTGGGATTGCTGGGTCATATGGTAATTCTATTTTTAGTTTTTTAAGGAACCTCCATACTGTTCTCCATAGTGGCTGTATCAATTTACATTCCCACCAACAGTGCAAGAGGGTTCCCTTTTCTCCACACCCTCTCCAGCATTTGTTGTTTATAGATATTCTGATGATGCCCATTCTAACTAGTGTGAGGTGATACCTCACTGTAGTTCTGATTTGCATTTCTCTAATAATTAGTGATGTTGAGCAGCTTTTCATGTGCTTCTTGACCATCTGTATGTCTTCTTTGGACAAGTGTCTGTTTAGGTCTTCTGCCCATTTTTTGATTGGGTTGTTTGTTTTTTAAATATTGAGGTTCATGAGCTGTTTATATATTTTGGAGATTAATCCTTTGTCTGTTGATTTGTTTGCAAATATATTCTCCCATTCTGAGGGTTGTCTTTTCGTCTTGTTTGTAGTTTCCTTTGCTTTGCAAAAGCTTTTAAGTTTCTTTAGGTCCCATTTGTTTATTTTTGTTTTTATTTTCATTACTCTAGGAGGTGGATCAAAAAAGATCTTGCTGTGATTTATGTCAAAGTGTGTTCTTCCTATGTTTTCCTCAAAGAGTTTTATTTACATTTAGGTCTCTAATCCATTTTGAGTTTATTTTTGTGTATGATGTTAGGGAGTGTTCTAATTTCATTCTTTTACATGTAGCTGTCCAGTTTTCCTAGCACCACTTATTGAAGAGACTCTCTTTTCTCCATTGTATATCCTTGCCTCCTTTGTCATAGATTAGTTGACCATAGGTGTGTGGGTTTACCTCTGGGCTTTCTATCCTGTTCCATTGATCTATATTTCTGTTTTTGTGCCAGTACCATATTGTCTTGATTACTGTAGCTTTGTATAGTCTGAAGTCAGGGAGTCTGATTCCTCCAGCTCCGTTTTTTTCCCTCGAGACTGCTTTGGCTATTTGGGCTCTTTTGTGTATCCATACAATAAGTATATTTTTTAAAATAAAAGCTTTACTGGGTTCACTCTGTGAAGATGAACTAATAAGCTCAGAAATAATTAATAATATAAAGGGGCCAAAAATCAGAATCCCTTAGGAATTAAGAAGAACATTCCTAGACAGATAACTCTTGGATCAAAGAGAAAATCAAAAGGAAAATTACAACTATGTAAAAAGTTATGAAGAAGAATGTTCTTCATAGCTAAATCTGTGGGACAAAATGAAAGCAGTTCATAGCAGAGGGGAGAAAATTGACATGAAACGTCATCATTATTTACAAAGAAAGTTAAACAATAAAGAGAGTTATGCTCATCCTAAGAATATATAAAATAATTTAAACAAAAAGCAAACAGGAAGTGGAATTTCATAACAAAAGCTAAAATTAATGAAAAATTTTAAAGGTAGCAGAAATTTAAAAATTCAAATCTAATTTAGGTCAGTTTATTTATATGAATGCCTCATGTGCTTGTTTAAAGGAAGAAGAGAGAAGGCAAAAAAATAGTTTTTCTAAGAGAGAGAACCAAGGAATAACTATAGATATAGAAGTGATTAAAGCAGTCATAAAAATATACGTGTATATGAAACTTTCTGACAAGACATTTGAAATTTTAGAGGAAATGGATGATTTCCCAGCAAAATATATATTGCCAAAATTCACCCAAGAAGATAGGAAGGGGAAACTTAAATACATCAGTTACCATAAGAAAGTTTAGAAAAAGACACTTAGAGATCTACCATTGAAAAAGGCACCAAGGACAGATGGAGTCCCAGCTGAGGTTTATGTAACATGAATTTATATAACCTTCAAGAGAGAGAGCTTTGCAAAGTTAAATTATTCCAGGCCTCAGAAAAAAGATGAAAGGCCTCCCAATTCACTTTACAAAGGCAACATAACTCTTTTAAAAATCCGATAAAGATAGAACAATTCAGGGACATTGTAGCTAGGTCTGAGTTATGAAGATGGACAAAAAATTATTATAATATTAGAATTGTATTCTACATTATTTTCCTAATTTATCAACAGTTTTTTCTGATGAGCATCTAACCTGTTTCATGACAGCAAACAAAATAAATGGACGATATATACTATGATGTTAGATGGTGGTAAGTGAAAATGGAAGAATATTAAACAGAGGATGCAGACAGAGAGGTTAGTTGGGAGGAATTGGCTACTTAGGGTGATCTTTTTGGATTTGTCAGAGAAAGCACCTCTCAGGTTGCTGGTAAAGACCAGACCAAGTATGTGGGCCTAGGAGATGTCTGGGGAGCCCGACTCTGGAAGAGGAATACGCCAGTGCAAATCCTGAGGGGCAACATGAAGACATGGTGTCTGGACAAAAATAACCCCTGAGGAGGGTACAGAAGATGTGATACCCTATATGTTCCAGTTATCTATGGCTGCATAACAAACCACCCCAAAACTTAGTGGCCTAAAATGTCAGCGACATTTATCTTACTTATGAAGCTGGAATCTAGGTAGTGTTCACAGGGACAGCTTGTCTCTACTCCACTCAGCATCTGATTGAAGGCAGGAGATGGTAATCAACCAAAAGCTCAGCATTCAGGAAGACCTCAAACATTTGAGGCTGGCATGGCTGGGGCTCCTCAGGCGTCTTTCTCTTTCCCCACAAGTTCTCTCTATAGGGTCTCTACAGTAATGGGGCATCACAGGCAGTAATGATGATGCCTTTTAAGAAGCCATCAGAAGGCGTTCAATGCAGAGCTGGTGTTATCTGACCCCTCTTTCAGCAGTGCCACTCTGGCTGCTGCACTGGGGTTGAACTGAAAGGGACAAGGGTTGAGGTTGGAGACCAAGAAGGAAGCCTCTGCACTGATCCAGGCAAGAGTTCACAGCGCCTTATATTGTGGTAGTAACAGTAAACATGATGAGACGTGATGTGACCATGGATATATTTTTAAGATAGAATCAAAAGGATATTCTGATGGATTGAATTTGTGATAGGAGGAAGAATACGAAGGGATAAGGATGACTTCAAGGATTGTGGCTTGAGAAGCCTGCTTTAAAAATAACCATAAAGTGGGGCTTCCCTGGTGGCACAGTGGTTGAGAGTCAGCCTGCCGATGCAGGAGACACGGGTTCGTGCCCCGGTCTGGGAAGATCCCACATGCTGCGGAGCGGCTAGGCCTGTGAGCCATGGCCGCTGAGCCTGCGCGTCCGGAGCCTGTGCTCCACAACAAGAGAGGCCACAACAGTGAGAGGCCCGCGTACCGCAAAATAAATAAATAAATGAAAAGATTGTGAGATCAGCACATCTAGGTGATGGTGGGGAGAGGTCACAGCTAAGTTTTGAAGACTTCAAGTTTAAGATACCTACTGGACATCCAAATGGTATCAAACACAAGTTGGATATATGGGACCTGAGTTAGTGGGGAGAGTTCCTGGTTGGAAATGGAAGTTTGGGAGTCTTGAGCTATACTGGTGACTTAAAGCTGTGACATTGGATGAGATTTCCAAGACGGTTTAAATAGAGATGGGGGAAGTCCGAGGAGGCATTCCAAAGTCGAGAGTTGTTTTAGTGGCGCCCTGGAGGTCAGAAACCTAATCAGAGGGAGACATGAAATGGAGAAAGGAAGTTCAGACAACTCAGAGGAGTTTCACTGTGAGGAACAGAGAAAATGAGGCAAAACTTGGACAGGAAAATAGAATAAAGAGGGATTTTTATTTGCTTAATGATCAGAGACATAACAGCATATTTACATATTGATGGGGAAGATTAATTAATGAGAAGAAAGAGGGAGCATTCCTGGAGCAATGTCCCTGGACCAGTTGGAGGAGAGGGATCTAATACACATGGTAGAGGGGAGGTGGCTCAGGTTAAGAGTGACAGGAGAGGACGTGGATATGCTCGCAGGTCGTCAGTGTGAGTGCGTGTGTGTGTGTGTGTGTGTGTGTGTGTGTGTGTGTGTGTGTGGTGGGGCGAGTCCGTGAACATCCTCTTCAGACTGCTTCCCTCTCCTCAGAGAGACCGAAAGGGATGTCACCAACCAGGTGAGAATGGAGGAGAAGGGCAGGAGCTTGAGGGGCGAGGAGAGTGGGAGTGGGAGAGCGACATGACCCTGCCAATACGGGATGACAGTGGGCGTCTCTGAGAATTCACCTAAGGTGTGTTTATTCTTCTCCAGCCACATTCAGCTGGGTGGGTGTGAGCATGCAGCAGACAGAAAGATGAATCACTGCTCCGTCATGTAAGATCCATTATGCAAACATAAAAGAGAAAATTAATGTAAAGTGTTAAAAGATATTTAATGAAACTCCCTTTAGCCATTCCTCTTTAAAACTTTGTTTAAAAAAGGAGTATATATGAAGTGCTTAAGTACAATAATAACTATTTCTACAAGACAATTGTAATTATTATTTTAAAGGGTAAAATGCAAAATTTATTTTAATTAAAGTTAGACACTAGACATGTATCCTTACTATTACAATTATAATTAAATATTGTCTTCAGGGATCTAGTCACTATAATTAAAGAGTTTAATAAGTGGTGTGAAGTTTTCGAAAGATAAAAATACCTCCTTTTTTATGAGACGACTTTACAACTAGAAAACCCAAAAGGATTTTTCTAAATAATTGGAATTAATAGAAGAATTCAGTAAGGTGAATGGATATAAGATAAATATATAAAAGCCATTAGGGTTTTTTTATTTTAATAATTAGAACTTAGAGGAAAATGAAAAAAAGAATCTCATAATGAGAAAAGCATGAGATTTTTATTAAGTATAAACTAGCAAGAAGGAAACAGGATGTACATCAAGATAAACAGAATATCTTCTTGAACAATATAACATATGAACAAATGGAAAGATATACAATATTCTGGAATGAGAGCTCTTTGCTATATAAAATGTTAAATATTTCAAATGTAATATATGTTAATTATTACATCAAATTCCTTTTAAGTTACATGACCAAAATTTTATAAGAAAATAAATGTAAAAACATAGCCAAGAATAATTTTGAATTATGTAAACTAGGAGGCAAGTGATGTGACTTACTAGATATCAGAACGAAAAAACTAGGAAGCCATTAAAATAAAATGAATATGTCATTAGCATAGGGATATTCAAATAGATAAATGAAAAACCCGAGAGGTTAATATATAATAAGGTTAATATTTCTATTTAGTGAGAAAAAGATAGACTCTTTAGTAAACAGGGCTGGCAAAAATAGCTACATATCTGGAAAACCATAAAATGTGAACACTGTTTTGCCTCAAATAAAAATTGATTCCAAGTGAGGAAATACTTGAAATAAAACAATGAGGTAACATGGTTTTGGAAGAACCTAAGTGAGCAGAGATAAATTCAGGAGGCCTGGGGAGCTCAGCATCCCCCTTTTCCCAGTTTCTCAGGACGTCAGTGCTCCTTGGGGCTCACAAGGGGTGAGCTCCCCTGGCTCCTGTGACACCAGGGCTTAGCTGTTACCCACTCCCCTGCACATGTAAAGTGACAGGGGTCCTTAGACACCCCACCAACCCCAGCTCTGCAGTATGGCAGGGGGAGTGGTGCCCCCCCATATCTTCTGTGAGCTACAGATTACAGAAGTAAACAACCCCTACTTTTCTGTGCTGCATCAACAAACTGTGCCTGTGCACTTTGGCAGGTATCATCTAAGGACTGGGCAGGCTCATTAAACAACTATTAGAATCTCAGAAGCTATAAAGTAAAGACACACATATTCTATTTTACAGAAATAAAATATTCATATGATAAAATGTATCATGAACAATGTAAATAGAGCAACTCTTATTTGGGGGGAAATTGCTAATAATATAAATCATACAAAGATGTGACAAATCCATCCGAAGGGGAAAAACAACCCAATAGGAAAATGGGAAAATATTGTGAAGAGGCAATTCACAGAAGCGCAAATCTAAATGACCTGGGAACTTATGGCAATATGTGCAAACTTACCATCAGAGACATGCTGATTATAGTAACAATGAACTACCATCTATACTTGGTAGACAGGCTAACGTAACCACTGCCACCAGCAGGGATACAGAAAGTGGACACCCGCATATATTACATAAAACGTAAATTGTTACAGCTTTTAGAAAAAAGTCATAGTTCATGATAAGATCACATTTATAGGTTCATGTAAGGCTGTGTGTATGAAAAACTTTTAAAAGGAGAAGAAAAGATGAGGAAGGCTACAGCTTGATGAGTAACCAGGAGCCGAGTGGTCTAGACCCAGCACAGAAACACCTCGGATGGAGGGCCACGTTTGGTTAGGTCACCCTTAGGGACGAGGCAGAGAGGAGAGGAGATGCATACTTTCAAGAGAGAAATCCAAGTCGTACTATTCGTCATGAACTCACTTCTGCATTGGATATAGAAAGCTGGAAAAAAGCTGCTCTGAACGTAACAACAAAGAAAAAACCCACAATCTATAAAATGATACCTTTTCTTGAACATACCAGAGAGCTGAGATCGTAGGACAAACAAGAAGCCTAAAATCTGAGGGAAGAGGCCATCCAAGGACAGAGAACACAGGAGGGTGGCTTAGCCCGGGAGGAGGAAGCCAGGGCCAGGCACGTGGGGAAGAGGACCCTACATTCCAACATGGTACTGAGTGTGAACGTGGGCTGGCTCAAAGCAGAGAACTGCCGGGGCCCCGGGCTCAGGGGGAGTTTGCAGGCACTCGCAGGCATGTCTCCATGGCCTCCATGGGCGCTCAAGAGAAAGATGGTGGGCGGGGGCGGGAAGGGCTCCTCCCTGGAGGAGAGTGGCCGTCACTGTGGGAAGGGCATGTCACACAGCTGCCGGTGGAGGAGTAGCAAGAGCTGTCACCCAGCGCAGGTGCAGACCCACCGAGAGTGGAGGAAGGATACCCTGGAGGAGGGGCCAGAAATGGCTCCAGGCCGAGCCCTTCACCATTGAAGCCTCCTATACAGCAAGAGGGGCAGGGACTCCTCCCTGGCACGAGATCCCCGCACAAATATGCGAGGCAGAGATTGGCTGCCGTGAGGGGATCACAGAGGACCACTGAGAAATTCCCACCTGTGAGACCCAGGCACACACAGGCCCACCCAAGACTGAGGCTGAACCAGGACCACAGAAGCCCGCCAGCCCCTGCACAGCCCCCCATTACCTGACCAGCAAACACTAACACACAAGCAGAGCAATCCACCACCAGATAGGGCCAGAGCTTGGAGAGGCCAGCCATGGCTCAGGCACGCAGGGAGAGCTTCAAGCTGAGGGTGCAGCCGGACCATGGAAAGCTCCCCGTCCTCTGGTCCCACCCTCAGCTCAGGGGAATTCTGGAGGAATTCGGAGCTAGTGGTCAGAAGGAAACAGAACAACAACAGGACCCAAGCACAGCTCAACTCCTGAGGCTGAGGGTAACTCAGCCTCCCGTCCCAGCAGCCAGGCAGAAGGGGTGTGCCCGGTCTCAGTCTTCCTCTCCACACCTAATATCAAGCCTTCGGTTAAAAGTAATGGGCACAAAAAAGCAAGGAAGAAGGACACATGCCATTTTCAGGAGACAACATGGTGAACAGACCCAGACTCAAGTGGTCCAGACATTTTTACCCTCAGATAGGTATCTTTAAATAACAGTGATTAGTGTGTTAAAGGCTCTGGTGGAAAAGACGTGAAGAGACGGTGCATTTCAGCAGAGACGGAAATTGTAAGAAAGAGCCACATACAATGCTGATCCAACAAACACAAATCCCAGGATAATCCCAGATGAAGAATGCACCTAACAGAGTCGTCAGTAGACTCAGTACCACCAAGGAGAGAACCAGTGGATTGAAGCAACAGGACAATGGATATCAGCCAAACTGAAATACAGAGAGAGCAACAGTGAAAATCCAGTTGGTATCATTTGATGGCTGTTCCCTCATCAATCAGCCTCTCCAGGCCTCAGTGTCAGTCAGTGTCTCACTGGACATTTCTTCCCTTTCCCACCAATGCCCAAGTATAACTGCAGATAACAAGAACTGACAGCCTTGAACAGGAACCCTGGAAGCATCAGCTTTAACCAAAAAAGGCTAGAAGACACTCAATATAGATCCTGCCTACTCATGTCTGCCAAGGCGAGGAACAAAGCATACAATTTTCTGGCGCCCACACAGAAAAAGCGAGGGGGCATTTACATGAATATATTATATTTTATACTCATCACTTACATTCTTAACCACATGCAGATTCTACTTTCCAAACGTCCCTCACCAGTACTCAGACCCTTTCCAGCTCTGGCCTTAGGCAATGTAAGCCTCCGTTTTGTTAACTACAATAAAGCAATTACAATAAATATCTTCATAAGACAATGTATGTAAAGAACCTAAACAATGCTCGGAACCGAATTGGCACCTAATAAATGGACACTCCTGCTCTAGCTTTGACTGAGGTTATTTTTATTATGCATTCATATTCTCAAACAGCTAAGGGCGCCTCAACATCACAAACTGTATGGAAGTTACAAAGTCTCTTTCCCTGGAGAGCAAGATAAACACCCATCTGCCTGACCTGGTGCAGGTGAACTGTCGCACTGGCAGGAAGACAGAACAAATCATGTCCGGGTGGCTCTCAGCCCTCCAGCCCTTGGATTATTCCCGCTAAGCATATTCAACCTTCTAAAAGCCTCCTCTGTATTCACTCCCATAAGACAGCTTGTAAGAGGAAGTGGAAACCTCCAAATATATTGTTCATAAGTAAATCATGCTAATATTTACAGATCTATTGGGGAAAGTATATACTGGTCCACTTAATTATAGTAATGATACTATCCTGTTAAGCTTCTATGAAGACAGAATAAATAAAATATTTGAATAACTTCACCAAATAAATTTAAAAAAAGAATTATCCAGCTCAACCTGAATCTAAGACATGTAATATGAGAGTTCTCGTCTGATTCCCTCTTGTTTTTTGTCCTTGTTGTACATTAAATATATATTGTGTTTGAAAATGATCTGGGGCAAATGGCAGCATGTTAATGGTTGGACATACCAGAGCAATTCATGTAAATATGAAAGTAATAATTAATTTCAACTGCAGAAGAGGAGATTAATCACTTGTGCAAACTGAAGTTTGCAGGTAATTTGTCAATGTTTATGTCAGGAAAGCTCTAGAGTAGCTTTAATCCACACATCTGCATTAAAAATGTTTAATGATATTTCAGATGATATTAATCAAATATGAGAGAATAGAATTTGGGCTCATACAGCAGTTTTCATAGCTGAGATGGCTCCAAGCGCTTGGCAAATTAATGACCAAGGTGTGCCACGACTGGTAAATATAGTAAGGTCATGGGCCTGTGGTAGCTCACAGCCAACCTGAGATCTTAGAGCTCACTTTACTACTGCAGTGTAGTCTCTTAAGGTCAGCATCTTTAACAGCCGTAGAAGAAGCCAAGGAAGTCCTATAATACATCATTATGAAAAGGAGCTATGACAGCACAGAAACATTCAGACTGGTCTGTCTAATCAGCACAGAACCCTCGCTGCATCCCTCCAGAGTGATGGGGAATGTATTGCTTAGGGATGGAGATCACCAAGCTCTTTCTCTTCTTTCTTGTTCGTAACATCCAACTCAGTTGGTTTCTCATGGCATTGTCATTTCTTTATTTAGACAATAATTCTAGAATTTTAATTACCCTTGAACACAAGCAAATAATTTTAGTGAAATTTACTGTAGTACAGCTCACAAACTGAAAAGTGTACAAATCGTAAAAATGTGCACAATTGAAGTGCACTAGGTGAAGAATTCTGACAAAGCAAATGCATCTGTGTCACCCCCACCCAGAGCAGGAAATAAAATACTGCCATCGCCCCAGACCCTTCCCATGCCTCCCAGCCCCTGGCCTCTCCCAAAGGCATCTGCTATCCTGACTTTAACACTTGAGATGAGCCTTTGCATTTTAAAACTTTCAGGGAGTTACCCCAATGTTTGAATAGACCACAATCCACTTATCCCTCCTACTCTTTAGATGAGTTGGTTGGTTGGCCCTTTGAGTTGTCATGAAGAGTTTCAGTGTAAAGATTCTTGGACATATCTTTGGGTGAACGTTTGTCCTCAGTTTGGTGGGATATGTTCCTAGGAGTAGAATTGCTGGTGGCACTGCTTGTGTATGTCCCGTTTTAGAACATTGCACACGTGGATATTTCCTTCCACCGGCAGTGGCTGAGAGTTCTAGCTGGTCCCGCACTCCCCCTGACTCCCACTGCTAGCCAACCTGTATTTCAACCACGCCAGTTGGGTGGTGACTATTGGGATCTCATTGACTGTAAGTTGCATTTCCCTATGGTTAATGAGGTGGACACTTTTTCATGTATTTATTGACTTTGTATAGCCTCTTTTGTGAAGTGGCTGTTCAGTTCTCTGGAGTGTATTTCCATGGGATTGTCTATCTTTTATTGATTTGTAGAACTTCTTTATATATTCTGGACATAAATCCTTGGTGCCGTTTGAATTGCAAATATCTTCTCCCAGTCTGTGGCTTGGTCTTTTCACTCTGCTAATGGCGTCTTTTGATGAAAGTTCTTAATTATAATAAAGGCCAGTTTATAAATTTTTCCTTTATACTCAGTGTTTTGGTCTTCTTTTTAAGAACTCTTTACTCATCCCAAGGTCATGAAGATATCCTCATATTTTCTTTTAGAGGTTGTGTTGTTTTCCTTTCATATTTAGATCTGTAACCCATCTGGAATTCATTTTTATGAATGATATGAAATATAGTCAAAATGGGTTTTATTTCAGGGAAGTAATAGTGAATAAACCACAGTGCCTGACTTCAGAGACTCTGCTTTCTAATGAGGGAAGTGGACAATTGAGCAATTAATTACAATATAGTCGATATTTCTAAGTGATACTATAATGAGAAAAGGAAATGGTTGTGTTAAAACTGTGCTTTGAGTACAACACCTTACTTCGTCTGACTGGTAATGAGAGGCAGGTTTCCTGGCATAGGTAATGTAGACATTTTAGAGAAACGAGAGCAGTATCATTCTGCATAATCATCAACAAGGCTATCCTGCCTTCCCCCGAGGGGGTGAATCCAGGGCATGGGTATCCTGGAACAGTAGAATGAGGGTGTTTCAGCAGAAATGGTGCCCGAGCAAGATGGCACCACAGCCCTGAGCAGGAGGGGGGCCGCTTCCCCCAGCAAGTGGCCTGGGAAATTTAGGGCCATGGCAGTATTGTCTTTTATGGGCTATGATGTAATCTCCTTCAGTTATTCTTAAGGCATCAAGTAGATGCTTTTATACTCAGTGAACTGGTTGGTTTGTTTGTCCAAATTTTCTTCACCTTCGTCGTCTCTATCCTCCATAGCGCTTTCTTCTGTTTGTTTTGACCACTCTATTTCTTGTTAAGAGGATATACACAATGTATAGTGATCCCTGACTGTCTAAACCCTCCATCCCTTTGCTCCTCCCATGTTTTGAGATACACACAACCAGGCTGAGTGGTGTCATCTTTAACCTATGATCACAAACACAATGCACCCTGAGGGCTGCCGGGCCATCATGGTAATAATGTCATAATAATATACTGCATTTCCCTTATCCATCCTCTTGCCATCCATCTGGGCTTACACCTACACCTCCCCCTCTACTCCATCTTCACCATCCCCCAGGCCCCATTCTTAGTCTCCACTGATGGTTGTGTTTTCTCTTTGACTGAGGAAACGGAAGGAATATGAAGAGGACCCCACAGCATCATAACTACCCACCCGGCATCACCTGTGGCCACGCACTGTGGTCCCCATCCATCCATTATTACAGACAAGTGACCTGTGCTCCTGGGCTAAGCCAGTCAGCCCACCTGTTCACCTGCTCTCATCCCCTCTTGCCCCTCCAAGGATATGGCTCCAAGGATTCTTGATTTTCTCCTCCACATCACTGTACTTTCTTTCTCTGCTTAGTCATTCCCAGCAGCATGCAAACAAGCCATTATTTATTCCATCTTGAAAACATAGGTCTGCTTCTCCTACCACCCTCTGACTAACGTCTCCCTTGCAGAAGAATTCCTGAAAAGGATCGCCTACGCTTTTCATGTCCTTTCCTTCTCCAACCAGGCTTTCACTCGCCCACCCCCACTCTCCTCCAGAAGGGTCTTGTCCAGGGCACCACCATCTCCTCACTGTGGAATACAATGGGCCTTTCTTGAAGGCCCATTCAACTCCTCATTTGAAGAGTTGCTTACCCCTTCTTACCTAAAACCCTTCTCTCTCTAGCTTCTAGGGCACCTCCCAGTTCTGGCATATTTTCCCCGAACTCATTGATCTCATCTTCTCCGTCTTCCTTGCTTGTTCTTGCTTTCCTTTCCAGTTCCTTGAGTGCTGGGGCTTCGAGGCGTGGACCTTCTCCCTCTGCTCTTTCCACCTACACTCACACTTCAAGATCTCACCTGCATTCATGCTTTAAAGAACGTCCACACACCAGTGACAGATTTCATCTCCAGCTTAGACCTCTTTCTTGGACCTGGACTCCAACTCTCTGGGTGACTTTTGTACCTGGATTGCTAATAGACACTCAGTGTATCTAAAGCTGACCTCTCCACCTGTCCCTTCTACCTGCCCTTTCTGTAGCCCTTGCCACACACACTCCATCGATCAAAACTCTGTTCTGTTCTTCCCATAATAACGTTGAAAACCGAGGTGTCTCTCTTATCTCCTTTTTCTCACTTTTGTGTAATCCAAACTGTTGGAAACCTCTGTTGTCTTTTCCTTCAAGTTAAATTCGGAATCTGAATGCTTCTTATGTTCTGTAAGTCCAGGACCCCACCACCTCCCCAGGGACCATACTTGGTGGTCTTCCAGCCTCCACCCTTGCCCCATTCTCCAACTCAATAAGTAACCAATTGCTTCCTAAACCGGAAGTCAGGTCCTGGGGTCCCATCCTCCAACCTTCTGATGACTTGTGCTTTAATCTGAGTCAAAGCCCAGGAGGAGCTGACCGACTCCCTTCATTTCTCAGGCTTCCTCTCATACTCCCCCTCCTTCCCTCGCTATGGTCCCACCCCTCACTCTTCCCAGATCTTCCTCCTGCTGATCTCAGCCATCCTTCTGTATCAGAGCCAAACCCTCTTCCCTCAGCCCAGGACGCTCCTTCCCCAGACAGAGTGCCAGGCTCACTCCTTCACCCTGCTGGAGATTTTGCAAAAACGTGTCTCCTCAAGTATGAGATCTATCATGAACAGTTTATTCAAAATTGCTACCTAATCCCCCGATAGCCAGCATTCCAGAAATCCCTTACCTGGATATGTTTTGTCTTAGGTCTTATTACCTTCTAGCATATCATAAAATTTACATGTCAGTTATATTTATAGCTAATTGTATAGAATATATGCTCCATGAGGGCAGAGATTTTTGTCTATTTTTTTTTTACTAGTTTTTTTTTTTCCATGAGTTTCTAGAATAAAGACCAGACCAATAGCTGCTCAGTAATATTTGTTGAATGAACACATATTCCGGGCAGGTCATCTGGGGTATAGAGAAGAGGGTTCGAATTGTATCATCATAGAGACTGTTCTATTGTCCATATGATTTAAGGAGAATCAGAAATTTTATTGAAGAGAAAAATTAATGCCAGAATCCAATATATATTACTACACCAAACCATATGTACGTACATGTGCAAACACACATACACAAAAACATGGGTAATTTTTATTCAAGGTAAAAAATTCCCAAGTTTAAAAGTATCTCTAAGGATTGGATATAGTGATAGAAAACTTAGATTGATCCCACCTAATGACAAAAGAAAGCTTTTAGAGAATGCATGACCCTTGAAGAATTAGGATATATTCTGCCTGCAAATGCTTCCTATTTCCTTGACAAAGTAAGAATCATTATATCTTCCACAGGGTTATCAAAGCCATTTGGGCTCAGAATCAATTACATATGATATTTTGAAACCTTTCCAAATGGTGCCCACATGCCAAATTTAAAACATGTAAACTACTGAATAGCTTTGTGAGAAAGCATCTTTGCAGTCATTGTGTAGTTTCTGAATTTTTCAGCAGTGGGTTATTTCTCCTGACCATCTGGTACTTTAGTCCTTGTTTGTTCACAATGTTTTCATTGTGAGGTTGAAAAAAAAGTATATGTCTTTTCAGTCTAATTATTAAACTCCTTGAAGGAGGGATACAGAACACTCATCTTTGTGTTCTTCCACTTCTAGAGCCTATAATAGATGATCAATAAATATCTGTGTCTTAATTATTATTTGAAAACACTGAACTCACTTCTATCCACCAGGACCCCAATTTAGCTTATTGTGTAACTAATATTCAGCTAAGGCTGGTCCACAGATGAGCTGTGGTCACTTCTGATTGATATTCAAACTCGTTCTCTGGAAAACCTCCTTGCAAGTGGCCCTAAAGGAGCCTACATAGTCACATGCCACGTGCCATCATCAGTTTGCTCCACCCACAGGCCAATAATGTGACAAGTCAGGCAAAAGAAGCAAGGTACAAATTGTGGGAAAATACCTAAACATGACAGGATCCTTCCCTGGAAGGAAAAAAGAGAGCAGAGCAAGTAGTTTTATTAAGGCCAAAATGAAAATGTTCTGGAATTTTAAAAGCAGGAAACTAGATGACAATTTTCTTCCTTTCACTTTTGAACATAAAATGGGCTAATGTGTTGAAGAAAGTACTAGGTTATTAATGTTACCATGAAATGGAAGTGGAGGGACATTAATCATCATAGGTTAGTGTGTGTGTCTGTTTCTGTGTGTGGCTGTGTTTGTGTGTCTGTCTGTCTATGTGTGTCTATGTGTTTATGTATGTCTGTGTTGCTCTGTTTGTGCATATGTGTGTGTCTGTTTCTATGTGTGTGCATATGTGTCTGTGTGTTGCTGTGTTTGTCTCTGTGTGTCTGTTTCTATGTTGCTGTGTTTATGCTTGTCTATCTATGTGTGTCTACGTGTGTGTATGTATGTGTTTCTGCATGTGTGCGTGTCTGTTGCCGTGTTGCTGTGTTTGTCTATGTGTGTCTGTGTTCCTGTGTGTGTCTGTGTTTGTGTGTCTGTCTATGTGTGTCTGTGTTTGTGTGTGTCTGTCTATGTGTGTCTGTGTGTCTATGTTCGTGTGTCTTAGTTCAGTGAAGGTCTTTTTATTTTGTTAAGATGCAAATACTTCACTTTTCCTTTCACAATATCTGAAAATTTTAACTGACATCTAATTTCATTGTTGAAAGGGAAACTGTTCTACTAATATCTGATGCTTGGTGTTAACTACTCTCATTCTTGGAATTATTTAAAATTCCATTGAAGGTACAAACTTAAAATGAGACTTTTTTGAGGAACTCAAGCACGCAGAATTGAGATCTGAAATCTGCTGTTTTGTGCAGATATAGCCTAAGATAGGAAGTTAGGGTTTGGGTTGCTTTAGTGGAAGGGAAATGATTCATATCAATGCTGGTATGTATTAGGTGCCCTAAATTTAGCTTTCCTCTTGGTTTAAAGCCTAATATTGATATGGTTATATGAAACTTATACTAAACTGCAATTTTCTTGTTCCCTTGTCCTGTCACTCAATTACCACACTTTCATTAAGTATCTATTAAGACATATTTAGTACATAAAATAAAATCTGAGTTGACTTCATAGAACGTGCTCATTCGGGAAATGCTGCACCATCAACTAAGTAAGAACAAAGGGTCTCAAAACCATCGGATTTGGAGACAAAACACAAAGAATGCTGGAACGATATTACAAACGAACCCATGTCCTTTGGCCCTCCAGGAAAACAGATGTATATTTACAACAAAAGGTGTTTCAGAAATAAAATTACTTTGGTACTCTGCATCTCTTTACTTATTGTCATATGTTACAAAATCATAAGGCAACTTAATACTGCCTAAAAATAAATCTCAGGGTAAAAACCATAACTAAGTATTCTTACTGGAAACTGAGGAAAGAAAGCTGAAATGTTCCACATTTGTATATACATAGAGAGAGAGCATTTTAAAATTCTTTATCAATTAGCACTAAATATCCATGAATTCTTCCTGATATGTATCCTGAGGTCCCTTCACAAGAGTGCATCTGAGAAACAAAGATTAAGAAAATAATAGGCCCTGCATATCAGGCTGCTTTGCTGCTGGGTGGGGTACTTAGATGACCCAAAGATCACCACAGGAACCTCCCCTCAGACTCTGTGGGACAGTGTTTGACATGCAAGTGGGCTCTGGCTTTTAGGAACCTTCGTGATGGTAGTCGCTTTACAAAATGCAATAGCCTGCAATTTTCATCTGAGAGCAAAAGATTGTAAACTTAGTTTAAGAAGCAAAATTATTACTTGGAAAATTGGAAAACATTATTTCTGGGTGTGTCTGGGAGGGTATTTCCAGGATTAGCATTTGAATCCATAGGCTGAGGAAAGGAGATGGCCCTCCCCAATGTGGTACGTGTCATCCAAACACTGAGGGCCCCAATGGAGCAAAAAGGCAGAGGATGGGTGAATTTTCTTTCTGCTGGAGCTGAGACATCCATCTCCTCCTGCCCCAGACATCAAAGCTTCTGGTTCTCAGGCTGTAGGCCTCAGGCTGGGAGTTACACTGTTGCCTCCCTGGTCTGGTTTCCAGACCTTCTGACTTGGACTGAGTTACACTCCTGGTTCTCCAGCCTGCAGATGGTGGATACTGGGACTTCTTGTCCTCCAAAACCACGTGAGATAATTCCCATAATAAAGCTCCTCTTATATCTCTCTATATCATACTGGTCTGTTTCCCTGGAGAACCCTGACTCGTACATTCAGACTGTTGGCAGAATTCCTTTCTTTCTGGCTGTATGACTGGGGGGCCCCTGGCTTCTAACTTGCTGTCAGGTAGAGGCTGCCCTCAAGTCCTAGAGGTGACGGCCTGTGGTCTCCTGACATGTGGTAGCTCCTTTCTCCAAGGCCGGCAGGATGGTCTTTCTCCAGTCCATGACCAAGTCCTGTAGAATAAGGCACCTCACCATCTTGGCCACATAACATAACCTAATCAAGAGAGTGCCATTCGTCATCTGTGTTGTTCTCTCTTGGTTAGAGACACATCACAGGTCCTACCCACACACAGGGGACAGAATTCCACGGGGCATGACTCACTGAGGTCACCTAGCAGTTTGCTACTCAATGTCCAAGAGCACTGGATAAAATACAAGGGGTTGTGAGCCCCACACCACAGAGCTAAAATTGAATTTTGCCTTTAGATCATTTTGAAGTCAAACCACCAAAATACATGTTTTAAGTGTTCCATTCAGATTCTACAATATTTACTTTCTGATTCATAATCCAACTACTTCCTTATTGGATTATTATCATCTCATTATAACCCACAAGTTCGACAATGCTCCCTCTTGTACTTTCTTTCCTTTGTGAAGAAAACTGTTCCAAAAGTAACAATAAACACAGGGAGTTCACTGAAGTGGTGGTAGTACATTGGGTTACTGGTTTGTTTCCCCTTATTACGCATGGGAAGAATTTTACTTCTATGGTGGACAACTTTAGGGAAGGCATCTCCATCAGTGGAAACAAACTCACCTTTGATGACCTTTGTTCAGTGGCATGTGGCTGTGGATTTACCCTGGAGCAGAAATTTGTGATTCAAAGCAGTAAACCCACACTTGTGTTCCTCAAGGTATTAATGGTGCACATTGGGTGAAGGGGGTTGAAGGTTGGGGATGGGAAATGTATCCAAATCAAAAACGAATTGTGAAAATGAGTTTTAGGAAAACCTGAACAAAACAACAATAAAATTCTGTTACACTACACACCTGTTAGAATGGCCAAAATCTGGGACACTGGCAGCAGCAAATGCTGGTGAGGATGTGGAGCAACAGGAACTCTCATTCCTGGCTGGTGGGGATGCAACATGGTGCAACCACTTTGCAAGGAGGTTTGGCGGTTTCTTGCAAAACTAAACATACTCTTACCATACGATCCAGGAATCTTGTTCCTTGGTATTTACCCAAAGGAGATGAAAACTTATGCCCACACAAAAATCTGCACATGTATCTTATAACAGCTTTATTCATGATTGCGAAACTTGGAAAAGCAACCAAGTTGTCCTTCAGTTGGTGATGGATTAGTAAACTGTGGAGCATCCAGACAATAGAGTATTATTCTGAGCTAAAAAGAAATGAGCTGTCAAGCCATGGAGAGACACGGCAGAAACTTAAATTCATATTCCTAAGTGAAAGAAGACCATCTGAAAATGCTACATACTGTATGATTCCAAGTCTATGACATTCTGGAAAAGGCACGACTATGGAGACAGTAAGAGGATCAGTGATTACCAGGGGCTGTGGGGAAGAGGAGAAAAATAGGCAGAGCACAGAGGATTTTCAGGGCAGAGAAACTACTCTGTATGACACTATAATGGTGAATACATGTCATTATACATTTGTCCAAACCCAGAGAATGTATACCTAGATTGAACCCTAGTGTCTACTGTGGACCTTGGGTGAGGATGACGTGTCCATGCAGGGTCATCAGTTGGAACAAATGTCCTATCTGGTGGGGATGTTGATAATGGGGGAGGGTATGCATGTTTGGGGTAACGGAGTAAATAGGAAGCCTGTCTGTCTTCCCCTCAATTTTGTTGTAAACAAAATTGCTCTAAAAATATTGTGTTCTAATAAAAAAATTTTTTTAAATTAAGCAGATGTCTTTCTGTCGGTGCTGGTTACTTTATGAAATTTTCAAAGACGTGACTACAGCTCTCCATAGCGATATAAGTTTTTTGAACAAAACAATCATGTGACACACCTATTAATACTCCATGGGAGAATCTTCTATTGTTATGTATTTTATTTATCAAAATCCCTAAATTGGAAAGTGATAGTAAATATTAACCAGGTGTCTACGTCTGGTGACACTCAAGATCTGTTTACAGGTATTGATGTGTCAGACTTTGCAGTGACCCAATGGTAGCAAAATGGTCCAACCAGTTGGCAGCCCCCTTGCCTGCTTTGTTGAACCAGGAAGCTGAAGTTCTTTCCTCTAAAATTAATAGCTTCTTTATTTGCATAAAGACCTCCTTTGGTTCAGCTTGCAGAGGCAATTAATTACATTAGAATACCTCAAATATAGGGTTTCTTCATTGGGCTAATAATCCTCTGATAGGAACCATGAATTTCCCCTCTGTTGTCTTTTGCTAATGACCATGGTTTGTAAACCGTGGAATCCAGTGTATGGGGTGGGTGTGTATGGAGATTTTAGAAGAAAGAATACCATGTAAATACTGACTTAGGTACCAAAATATGATAACGTACATATTTAAAAGTGGATTCTTTGACTTGGAGCAAGATCATCTGCATTAGGAAAAACCCAGCTTGTCAACAGACTCCAAATAAGAATGGGCTTAGAAAAAGGTAGCAGTTTATCCTTTCTCACTTATTTAAATCCAGAAGCAAAGGGCCCAGAGCTGTGACGGCCATTCTGCTCCTCCTTCCAGCTTCCTCTTTACCTTTCCCAGGTGTGGGCCAATCCCCATGCTTCAAAGTGATGCTCTGTGCGCTCTAGGGAATAGGAGGGGAGCAGGAAACAGAGGAGGAGGGCAAAACGTTCACTCCAATTGTCTCTTACGCTAACCAAGCCTAACTGCCAGGTCGTGCATAACTGTACTGTTGCTGCATAAAAATGACCACAGCTGTAACAGTTAAAACAGCACCCACTTCTGGGCTTCCCTGGTGGCGCAGTGGTTAAGAATCTGCCTGCTAATGCAGGAGACACAGGTTCGAGCCCTGGTCTGGGAAGATCCCACATGCTGTGGAGCAACTAGGCCTGTGTGCCACAACTACTAAGCCTGCGTGTCTGGAGCCTGTGCTCCGCAACAAGAGAGGCTGCGATAGTGAGAGGCCCGCGCACCGCGATGAAGAGTGGGCCCCGCTCCCCGGAACAAGAGCAAGCCCTTGCACAGAAATGAAGGCCCAACACAGCCAAAAATTAATTCATTCATTCATTTTAAAAAAACACAGCACCCACTTCTTATCAATAGTTCAGTTCCAGCTAGAAGTCTGGCCTGGCTTAGCTGGTCTCATGCTTATGGTTTCACAAAGCTGAAATCAAGAGGCCAGACAGGCTGTGTTCTCATTTAGAGCTCAGCATCCTTTTCTAAGCCCATTCAGGTTGCTGGCACAATTCAGTTTTTTGCAGTTGTAGGACCAAGGTCCCCATCTCCTTGCTGGCTGTCAGCTGGTGGCAGTTCTTAGCTATGGATCCCCCAAGTCCCGTCCCGGGTGTCCCTCTCCGTCTTCACAACCAGGCATGAAAAATTTCCTTCGCAGTCTCTTCTGCTGCAAATGTTTATTGTGAGGGGCCCAGTTCCTTTCAAGGCTTCACTAGATTATGTGGGGTTCCCCAGGATAATCTCCCTCTCTTAAAATCAAGGTGTGTATAACCTAACGTAATCACGGGAGAGCTAGCCCATCATTTTCACAATCCTGGGGATTATATGGGGCTTGGATCATCAGGGAGGAGTCTTGGGGCATCTTAGAATTCTGCCTACCACAGTAGTCCAGGAAATATGGTCTTCATTCTGGGTGGCTTAAAACCTGGGACCCAGACTTTTTTGAAGAGCCAGCAGCCTCCGCCAGAGAGATTATTCCTGTGCATGGTTTCATTCATCATTAGTGCTTGAAAGGAATGACAGCAGTCTCTGCTGTTCTTCGTGAAAAATTTGATTAAAACAGAGAAGAGGCCAAGAAACACGGTCTTCCACTAATCACTGAGTTGTCTTTTCCAGGACCAGTGAGGTTTCAGATGACTCTTTGACTAGCCCACAACTTTGCAGGTATCTTATAATTTGAAGTGCTCCATTCTTTGGTTCTTGCTCCTGGAATGTGTCACTGCCTCCATTCTCTCATGTTGTATTTTAACGTAAGGGAGCATTCTTGTGTACCATACCAATTGTAATTCAGGGGAAACATACAGGTTTAATACACGTTAGGGAAATAGTTTGAAATAGTTCTCTCTTTCTGAGAGAATGGAGTCATGTTTCCCATAGACGATTGTAAACTGTATTGTCCAAAGACAGCAACAGCACTATCTCCTGTCCCATATGTTCTTGTGTCCTGTGAATTCAACTCCCCTTCCATTTGGGGGTGGAGCCTATTCCCCGCCACCCCCTTGAATTGGGATGGAACTGAGTTAACTGAGTGATACAGTAGCTTCTAGGGCAGAAAAGGCCACGCTACCCTGCCTGTGTCTCTCGCGACCCTGCCCGCTGCAGTGCTGATCACCACCTGAGATGTCCTGCTGTACGAGGCCGCCATGTTGTGAGGGAGACCGGGCTGCTTGGGAGGAGACTCTGAGGCAGCAGAAGGGACAGGTTCCCAGTCTGCCCCCGGGTTCCTCCTCCCTGTGGTCCAGCACCCGCTGCCCTGAGACTGCAGATATGTGAGGACTCATGCCAGACAAGCCCTTCCCAGACTGTTGCAAGCCCCTGCATCGTGGGGGAGCGGAGGGTGTTACCAGGAGGAGCTAATTGGAACATTCCTCTGTTCAGAACTGACAAACTGATTTGCCTAGAAGTAACATAGAAGCCTGTCTGCTCTGAGGATTTTCAAGACAAAATACAGATGCATTTGCTGTTTCAGTCAAAGACATGCTGGGGATTTGAACATCTACACACTCTCACGGTGCAAGAGAAGACACAAAAAATCTAACCATCATTTTTCATTCACATTTAACAGTATCAACTCTGAGTCACAATATAAGGTGAGAAGATCACTGCTACAATGTTATGTATAAGTATAAAGAGTTGTGAAAAACAGGGTAATGATAATCTAAAATTTTAATAGTAGTAAATAAAATAAAATTTTAATCGACGTATGCTTTCAGGAATTTTGGAGGCATACCTATATTCATTGATTTCTTCTAGTGTATGAGTCCCCCAGGAGTTTTGGGGTCATAAGCAATCCACATTTATTTGCAGAATAATGCACTCAACCTTATTCCTTGATAAATGTACCTTTTAAAAATTTTTTAAGGAGGTGGAATTTTTGCTCTTAATCCCTTCCAAATGGTAATCAGAGAAAATGGAGTTTTCCTGAGTATTGGTAACGTATACTAACATAAGTGTTAATGTGAACAAACCAAAGTGTCCTCGTATGTATGGATAGGCTTTCTCAGGAAAGTTTGATGAGCTTGGAATTCCATTCTTAGATAACAATGTCCAAGGGTCCTCTCTGTACGGTGAATAGGATTTTGTCTAAAATGAGTTATTAACAAGATGAAAGATACTGTGCTTAAAGTCTATTTTTAGCTGCCTTTGTCTGAAACGACCTTAAACATATGATTCATGACAAAATGTAATCCCTTTTCAAATATCTCATGTGCTCACTTCATGCATTTTAAGCCCGGGGCACTTCTAGCCTGGAGCCCTTTCCACCAGGAAGTGGAGTGTCAGCTGGATTCCACATATATCTCTTTTCAAAGTTCCCATACTAATGCAAACATTTACTTCCTTTTTGATTCATCGCCATTAAGGTTATGGGAAATTGAGTTCAGCAGCCACGTTAAATGCCGACGGAAAGAAAGAGAGAGAGAGAGGGAGAAAGGGAGTGACTGAAGCCCTGATCTCTGCAGGAAAGGAGGTCCAAGTGACCACTTAAAGCAGAGCACTGGAGAATAATTTGATGCCATTTTTAACGTTAATCCTTTGCTTCTGTAACTCTGCCAGAAAAGATGAAAATACTCCATACAGTATTTACTCCAGTCCTTGCACATTTACTCCTCAATAATTTTTATTCCTGTTTCATCATAGGGAAAAATCATTCTATTAGACTAATTGAGTGACCAGAAAAATAAAGATGATTAAATAAAATTTCTGGAATTGAGTGTTTTTTAAACTTTTTTTGTTATTTCTAACATGTGAAGATATAAAGACAGTAATTTTTTTGTGAAAATCCCTTATAGAGTGTTATATATATAAGTTATTGTAATCTGTTTAATTGTTAATTAGTATAAATGATACCTTTAAGGTATTAAAAAGAAGATCTTTTGAAATTCCACTCCTGGGTATATATCCCAAAAAAACCCAAAAACATTAATTCAAAAAGATACATGCACCCCAATATTCACAGCAGCACTATTTACAAGAGCCAGGACAGGGAAGCAACCTAAGTGTCCATCAACAGATGAGTGGTTAAAGAAGATGTGGTACATATATACAATGGAATATTACTCAGCCATAGAAAGGAACGAAATTGGGTCATTTGTAGAGACTGGATGGACCTAGAGATTGTCATACAGAGTGAAGTAAGTCAGAAAGAGAAAAACAAATGTCGTATATTAATGCATATATGTGGAATCTAAAAAGGTTGGTATAGACGACCTTATTTACAAAGCAGAAATGCAGACACAGACGTAGAGAACAAATGTATGGACACCAAGGGGGGAAGGGGAGGGTGGGATGAACTGGGAGATTGGGATTGACATATATATGCTATTGATACTATGTATAAGATAGATGACTAATGAGAACCTACTTTATAGCACAGGGAACTCTACTCAGTGCTCCGTGGTGACCTAAATGGGAAGGAAATCCAAGAAAGAGAGGATATATGTATATGTATAGCTGATTCACTTTGCTGTGCAGTAGAAACTAACAAAACATTGTAAAGCAACTATACTCCAATAAAAATTTTTTAAGAAAGATGTGGTGTATATATACAATGGAATATTACTCAGCCATATAAAAAGAACAAAATTTTGCCATTTGTAACAACATGGAGGGACTTGAAGGGCACTGTGCTCAGTGAACTAAGTCATACAGAGAAAGACAAATACTATATGGTATCACTTACATGTGGAATCTAAAAAACAAAACAAACTACTGAATATAACAAAACAGAAGCAGCCTCACAGAGACTACTAGTGATTACCAGAGGGGAGTGGGAAGGGGAGAGGGGCAGCATAGGGGTAGGGGAGTAAGAGGTATAAACTATTAGGTATAAAATAAGCTACAAGGATATATTATACAGCACAAGGAATATAGCCAACATTTTATAAAAACTATAAATGGAGTATAAACTTTAAAAATTGTGAATCACTATATTGTACACCTGTAACTTATATAATACTGCACAGTGATTTTACTTCAATTTTTTTAAATTCCCTTTAAAAATAAAATTGAAAATAAATAAATAAAAATACATATTTCAATGAGAACAAATATTTACTTGACAGTTAAAAAAAAGATTTGAAAAGAGTTTTATTATGGTGTTAATCACTTTCCTTGTGTTTTTGTTGCTTATCTGCAAAAAAAAAAAGATTTGGGTAATTAAGGTAAGAAAGAATAACATTTATTGAACACTTCTCTCTAGGGACTTTGCATATATTATTTCAATTACTTTTAACAATAGGCAAATTTGAAATACGAGATTCAGAGAGGTTAAGTAATGTGCCCAGCATCACACAGCATGTTGGTGGCAGAGCTGAGATATGACACCAGATCTGTGTCTTCCCAAGCGCCATGCTCCTTCATGCTTCTCCCCTGCGAGAATCAGCACACCTGCTCCACAGTAAGGGCTTGTTCTGAATGTTGGGATGTGTTTGTGTTCTAAAACCTGCCCTATGCTAAGAATAAAATCAAACAACAAAGCATATTTTTATGTTTGATTCTGGTTGAAATCTTAAGTAAAATCATGAAATACATTATTCTTTTAAAAAATTTCTATTAGAGAGTTTGTCAAATTAATATGAACAATAGGGAAAACAAGGTAGATTCCATTTCTTTACAATTCAATCATTTAATAGTCAAAAGTTCTCATCCATACACTGTCCAGAATTTTTCAAGTTACTTTCAGAAATATGCAGCTTGTTTTCTTGGCTAGGATCTAACACTGTCTTTTGAGAGAGAGACACACACAGACACACAGAGAAGGGCAAGGAATAAGGGTGTATATATATATATATAGCTTTTAGCCTAGAGCAGATGTGTTATTCAGGAAAATACTACTAGGTTATCCAATACCACTTCAACATTTCTGGAAAAAATTGTCTTCAAGTGAAAATGCTAATTATCTTCATGTTTAATTACAACACGGTCTAATATATTTTTATTTTCCTATATAATTAGCTGTAATGAAAAATGTGATATATTGATAGTAAGATGGTGATTTTAATCATAGTAATAATTATTTCAGGTCTCTGTCCAGAATTTTACCATTGTCAGAGCATCTCCACATACATGATCTCACAGGTAAGCTGAAGCCATTCAGTTTACCTTGTTCACTCAGCACTTTCGACCTCACCTAAAATAATCCATCTCCAGATGGAGATGAGCAAGGAAGTGCCGATTAGTAAACAGTCAGTAACTGGGGCACAGCCAGACAGATGGCCTCCTACTGGCCGCTGGAGCAGCATTAGGAGAAGGATAGTGGCCAGAGGAGGGTGCTCCTAGAGGTCAGCCACCCATCCCGACAATAAGAAAGAGACGGGCTGTGAATGCCAAGTTCAGAGGAACCCACCCCTGCTCCAGACCTCGGTCTGGCTCAGAGACTCACTGAATTTACACCTGAGGGTCCCTTAGAAAGCTGCCAGATCCATCCTTTTTTTCCCCCAAGAGCAAAGCATATTAAGCTTTTGCCCAGTCTTGCATAGATGATTAGTAAAGCACACATAATTAAATCACAAGTCTCAAAATACCTTCCCACTGGGCAAGTATTTCCTTACTTTATTGTGAGACCATATTTAAGGAAAATAATCTCCTCTTGAAAACCTGCCAAAGAACAGGGAAGGATGCAGGTCAGGTCCTTTCCTCATCTTGCTAAGGACCAGGAGTAGATTTTTAGTCTTTGAAATATATGCTCCAAATATTTTCAGTATTTAAAAATAAAAAAGAAAGGATGATATGATTTGCCCAACCATTCGTTTGATATTTCCAATGGTCCAAAAGGAGGGGTTCAGTCACATCCGCCTTGAAGGTCTTCCTGGGGATCAGCCCACCTCCACCAGCTCCCATGTCATCATAATAGAACTGGGGGCTCATTATCCTGAAGGCTTTCAGAGGCACTTGGACCAAACCATGA
Source organism: Monodon monoceros (assembly GCF_005190385.1). NCBI lineage: Eukaryota > Metazoa > Chordata > Mammalia > Artiodactyla > Monodontidae > Monodon > Monodon monoceros. The sequence continues at coordinate 26,403,250 of NW_021703778.1, forward strand.
CAGTGGATGAATTTTCATATTTTTAAGATACTTCTTGGCAACCACACGATATGACAGGTGTGACTGCTGTAAACCTGATAATTAACTTTGGTCCATGACTTTAACATCTAGAAGAAGCTGTTCCACCATTTTTAATTTTAAAGTCAATTTTATTATGAAATTATATTACCACAGAAAAGAAAGCTAGGGAAACAGGGGGAAAACCTCATAATTCCACAAGGCTACCAAAGCAAATGACATATTTATCTGGAAACATTTTATCTGCATACATTTGGTGTAATATAAATGCACATCAATTGGTATAATACAGATACCAGTGGGGGTCTCCACCCCTTTGTAACTTCTCTCAATACTTCCAGTCCTACTGAATGCAGGGGCCTAGCATCTTCACGAGCTTTCCTACTTCTAAATCCCTCACCATCACATAATGGCCCCATTTTACCCTGTGTCAACCCAGGTATAAAACTCAGCCTTATAGGCAGAACACTCTATGACATAAATCATAGCAAGATCCTTTTTGACCCACCTCCTAGAGAAATGGAAATAAAAACAAAAATAAACAAATAGGACCTAATGAAACTTAAAAGCTTTTGCACAGCAAAGGAAACCATAAACAAGACCTAAAGAAAACACTCAGAATGGGAGAAAATATTTGCAAATGAAGCAACTGACAAAGGATTAATCTCCAAAATTTACAAGCAGCTCATGTAGCTCAATAACAAAAAAACAAACAACCCAATCCAAAAATGGGCAGAAGACCTAAATAGACATTTCTCCAAAGAAGATATACAGACTGCCAACAAACACATGAAAGAATGCTCAACATCATTAATCATTAGAGAAATGCAAATCAAAACTACAATGAGGGATCACCTCACACCAGTCAGAATGGCCATCATCAAAAAATCTAGAAACAATAAATGCTGGAGAGTGTGGAGAAAAGGGAACACTCTTGCACTGCTGGTGGGAATGTGAATTGGTACAGCCACTATGAAGAACAGTATGGAGGTTCCTTAAAAAACTACAAACAGAGCTACCATATGGCCCAGCAATCCCACTACTGGGCATATACCCTGAGAAACCATAATTCAAAAAGAGTCACGTACCAAAATGTTCATTGCAGCTCTATTTACAATAGCCAGGAGATGGAAACAACCTAAGTGTCCATCATCGGATGAATGGATACAGAAGATGTGGCACATATATACAATGGAATATTACTCATCCATAAAAAGAAACGAAACTGAGCTATTTGTAATGAGGTGGATAGACCTAGAGTCTGTCATACAGAGTGAAGTAAGTCAGAAAGAGAAAGATAAATACCGTACGCTAACACATATATATGGAATTTAAGAAAAAAAAATGTCATGAAGAACCTAGGGGTAAGACAGGAATAAAGACACAGACCTACTAGAGAATGGACTTGAGGATATGGGGAGGGGGAAGGTTAAGCTGTGACAAAGTGAGAGAGTGGCATGGACATACATACACTACCAAACGTAAAATAGATAGCTAGTGGGAAGCAGCCACGTAGCACAGGGAGATCAGCTCGGTGCTTTGTGACCACATAGAGGGGTGGGATAGGGAGGGTGGGAGGGAGGGAGATGCAAGAGGGAAGAGATATGGGAACATATGTATATATATAACTGATTCACTTTGTTATAAAGCGGAAACTAACACACCATTGTAAAGCAATTATACTCCAATAAAGATGTAAAAAAAAAAAAAAACCTCAGCCTTCTATCAACAACCCCTCACTCCTCCCACGCCGCCCCATGCCATAGCCACCAGCACCATCAAGTACAAACACACCCCCTTCCAGACCTCCAATGCTCAGGGATAACCATTTTGTTAATGACCATATCTGTGACACTTTAAGGAGGATATGTACAGCAACAGAATCAGAAAGTATTTTAATTTTATAATTACCTAAAGACCATTTCACATCTTCCTTTAATATTTGGACTCAGACTTTCTTTTATGGATTTTATTGTACCTGGAATTTCTGGTAAGTTTATTGTTTTTCTCTTTCTCCCTTCCTGCCTTTGTTCTGTCTCTTTTAACAAAAGCAATATATGTCTTCATTTTGTCAGTACGTTCATATTATTTATTTCAGAGGTTTCAATTCAAAATGCTGCCTTGGATCTTTCTGACATCTTATCCTAATATGACCCAGTTGCTTTCCAAGCCTACCTCACAGTTGGGCCCTAAAGTGTTTTATTTCTTTCATTCTGAGGTTAGATCCATGATTTCTTGAACCCCATCTCCTCTTCATTTGCATACATTGCGGTTGGTGTGTTTGCAGTTGATTCCTTTGTGTTGCTCTACGGGAAGTGTGAACCGGAAGTCACCTGTGGCAGGCAGGCAGATCGGGTTTGTTAGATTTGGTTTCATGGTGCTTCTTGGCCGCATCTACCTTTAGGCAGAGCCTGTACATCCTCCAGTTTCCTCCAGGGCCCAACAATTCTTACTGTCTTGTAAGTGATCTGGCTCATTTTTTAATATTGTTGTTGTTGACATTCCCATTTACAATTCTAGGTGAAATGTAGTATTTCTCACTTTCTCAGCTGATGGACATTGTGATGACAGACTTCTAGGTTCAAATTATTTACCCCCAGAACTTTGATGCAAGGTTCCACCAACTTCACTGCTGCTATTAAGAAACTAGACCAGTGCCAGTCTGTTTTCCTTTCCAAGTAATGCAAATTCACCCTCCGTCTCTCTGGAGTCTTTAAATATGCCCTTTATCCTTGGTGTGCTAAAAATTTGAAAAGCTGTGTCTGCATGTCAGTTCTTGTTCATGGTCTCGTCAGCACAATTTAATCTAAAGACCCTCCTTTCTTCGGTTCCAGCAAATTCTACTCTCTTTTGTTAGCTTTTTCCCTCTGTTTCCTGGATTCTCTCCTTTTTTGGACTAGATTCATACTGACTCACTGATTGACATTTTCGTCTCTTCTCACACATTTCCTATTTCTTTATCTCTTTGTCCAAAATCTGAGAGATTTCTCTGTCTATTTCTTTAATCCCTTCAATGGAATTTAACTTTTCTGTTTCTAAAGTACATTCTACTAAAAATTCCAAAAATGTGAACAGAAGTGGTTTCTGGGCCAGCATGTAAGGAGCTTGGACGTTGTCAATCTCATCCATAAAACAAGAAAGAAAGCTAAACTGAAAATCAGTAGCTCTTCTTAAATCGATCAGAGAGCTGCGGTCACAGAGCAAACCGCTGACCCCCCCAAAATGAAGATACAGACAGGCAGTTATGGAGAATCACACTTACTGGGGCAGAAGCCTATGAGTAGAAACTTCCTTGGCAACCAGTGTCAACTACTGCTTTTAAATTTTAAAAAATCCAAGAATTCTTTGGAGATTTTAAAATCCCTTTTTACCACAGTCTCTTCTTATTTCATAGAAGCATTATCTTGTTGAATCTTTCTAAACATACTAATAGGAGATGATTTTAAATCTTTACCATCCCCTTGATTTTTTATGTGATTTACACAATTGGTAACAGTATTTATTCATCCTAGCAATTTTTTTCACAGGGCACTACTGGTGTTCTTCTGGTGTCTGGTGCCCCTTAGTTGTCTGCTTATGTTTGTGAATTGAAGGACTAGTTAATTACAGAAGGCTGCTCAGAGTTTCTTCTGAAGCCTTGGAGGTCTATCTCTACACAGTCCTCCCTTGAGTGGGTAGGTTGACTGTAACCTCTGCTCACCCAGGGAAGCTTTGGTGACTGGAAGGGTTCAGTGTAGGATGGCTGCGTGGCAAGCAGGCAGGACATCTGGGTCCTCTCCATTCTTGAGAGAGGAAGAAGGCTTGACTCTGGGCGTCAACACCAGCAAGCACAGCCCTAACCCTTCCCATGTTCAGTGGGTGTGCATCTCATTTAACCCCGAGAAAAGTGCCACCCCAGAAAGCCTGTGTTTGTGTGTGTGTGTGTGTGTCTGTCTGTCTGTCTGTCTACAATGACTTGCAGAGCTGTTCCATTGACAGTTTTGCAATTCTTGACGTTGGTCTCTGCCCCACTTCCCACTCTCACTTCCCATACTTTTAAGAAGCAAGAGGAGGGTTTCTCTCGAGGACACTTCAGAAGGGAGGGACTTGCCCCTCCTCTCTCGCTATTTCCTATGCACGATCCAGCCTAGGGTTAGCTCTGATTTTTTTTATAAATGTGTCTAAATGTTTTCCACATTCTACACGTTGATCAATATTACTGACTGGCTGTTCGCTCACCTTTCCTCCTCTCAGACCTTTTATGAATATTCTTCTTTGTGCTTCTTTACTGTTACTTTAATGGGATTTTAGGAAGGAGAGGAAATAATTCCATGTGCCCCATCTGCTAATGTGATCATAGAGAAAGGCACGCACACCCCTCCCACAAGCATTCTGTATTCAGTATCTTCTGTGACTCTTTTTTTTTTTTTTTTTTTTGCGGTACGCGGGCCTCACACTGCTGTGGCATCTCCCGTTGCAGAGCACAGGCTCCGGACGCGCAGGCTCAGTGGCCATGGCTCACGGGCCCAGCCGCTCTGCAGCATGTGGGATCTTCCCGGACCGGGGCACGAACCCACGTCCCCTGCATCGGCAGGCGGACTCTCAACCACTGCGCCACCAGGAAAGCCCTCTTCCGTGACTCTTAATGAGCATAATATCCCATTCAGAACCTGCCCATCATTCATTTGTTTTCTGATTTTGTATATTCATCAACTTCTCACTTTTTATGCTTAGAAAACAGGCTACAATGAATATGATCTGTTCATGTAGCCTTTGCCTTCATTTCAATTATTTTCTTTGGATTGATTCCTAGAAATAGGACTCCTGAGTCAAAGGAGATATTTATTTTTATGACTCAAATGGTTTTCCAAAAAAGCGATGCCAATTTACAATGATACCAACAGTACATGAGAATACTCATTTCACCTTTTTTACCTCTGGTCACTAAAACTCTTTTAAATATTTGCTTTCCTGTGTCTTCTAAATTTTTTAATTAGTTTATTAAGTCTCTGATTATTACTTTTGCCTGGCTCATTAGCAAAACAAATGGTTTAAACAAAGTAATCCCTTTGATTTCTTTTTTTTTTTAGTGAAAGCATAGACTTTATGCAGATTCTTTTGATTTTAATGTGCTTTTAACTAATAAATTCAGTAAAATTAATTCTCACATTTTATTCAATAATTTCTCCTTTCTCTACTTCTGAAAAAAATACAATGAAAGTCACTCAGAGAGATCTACTATCTACCTTCAGTGCTCCATTTCCACTAGAAATATATCACTTTTTCACTTAGTAATAAGTTTTCCTCTTGCCTGTGTAATTACAACACAACAGATGCAAAAGAAGAATAAACCAATTGGCTTTAAAAGGTAATAAATTCCTTTAAAAAAAAGTTTTATGGTACCAACTAACATTGTTTGAGACCAACAAATAATTTGGTAAACAAAAGCCTTCTTCTGGCATTATGTGTAAATATTATATATAATTTTCAAGACAATGTAAGGTAGATACTATTGTCTGTTACCTACGTTTTACTTAACAACAGTTTAGAAGCAGCAAAGTAGAAAAACCATTTGAGATTAAAGTAATCATGTTAGGCGGAACCTTAGAATGAAAAGTGATGGTTTTTAGCCAATCAAATCAGGGTCAGATAGAGAAAAAAATAATTTCAAATCATATTGTACAGATAACAACAACAAACCCCTGGATTTTAAATAATAATCAGTTACATCATCAAAAAGCTTAAAATCTGTCCAAACACCATTTAGAGAAAATTATTTTTAGCATATTTTAGAAAATTATATTTATTTTATATTTTGAGTGTTGAAGTTAAAAAGTGGTCAACAGGAAAAGTATTTGTATGGAATATATCTTTGTTCAACATAATTAGATATAAATTCTGTTTAAAAATTTCAAATCATGAAGTTAAAATTTTGGAAGTCTTTTGACTCTTTTTTCGACAAGCACATTGGGGTTCAGTGTTGATTGGAATTCTATCCACATGTGTCTGACGATCAATTTAGAGGGCGTCGATCCACATCTATAGCACAAGCATGGAATAATTAGTAAATTAAATAGTATGTTATGAACGAAGGCTGAGTTTGTACCCAGGGAAAAAGGTACCAATTATACATTACTGAAAATATAACTAAAAAGAGTATCGAGAGCTGTCATGGACTGAATGTCTGCGTCCCCCCAAAACTCGGGTGTTGAAATCCTAGCACCCAGTGTGATGGTATCAGGAGGTGGATACTTTGGGAGGTGTTGAGGTCATGAGGGTGGAGCCCTCACAATGAGATTAGCATCCTTACAAGAAGAGACACAAGAGAGCCTGCTTCTCCCTCTGCTCTCTGCCCTGTGAAGACACAAGGAGAAGACGCCTTCTGTGAACCAGGAAGCAGGTCCTCACCAGATACCGAATCTGCAGGGGCCTTGATCTTGGACTTCCAGCCTCCAGAGCTGTGACAAATAAAGTCCCATTGTTTTAGCCACCCAGTCTGCAGTATTCTGTTATAACAGCCCAAACTAAGACAAGTGCTGAGAGAGAAATATTGACTCAGACAAACGGGAAAATGAACACGGGGCATGTGTTAGTATCTCAAGATCCCTGCCTTGCCTGGTGTCTTAGTGCATTTTATTTTCCAAAACTAGATTATAATTCAATTAACAGGAAAATACTAACCACATGGTTTCAGCTTATAGTAGAGGAATGACATGTGAAGATGATTCAGTGTGCACCCTGTCCAAGAAATACACATTTTCTTGGTCAACATCTTTAAACTTTCAGCTTTTCCACAAATATGCTGGTCAGTATGTTCCCAAGCACATCACCACTAATATAAAGATCATATCCATTATATATGAATATGAAAATTATGCAAGTGAAAATTATATTTCCTCCGTGGGTGAATTTAAAAATCTTGTCATTGTAACGATGTTAAAACATAATATCTACATGTTGATGAAGCCAGGAACAAGAGGACAAAATTAGATCTCTTTCTGATGTGTTTACCCATAACCTAAATCTGATAGAAGTTAAGAAAAATTCTATTCTGAAACCCCAGCTTAGCAAAAACTCTCATACAATCAAAGGAGATAAGTTCTAGGGTTACTAATAAGCTATAGTCAAATTCCATCGTTCAAGATACACACTGACGTATAAATTAGGGGGATCATAGCATCCAGGATGGTCCCCATAGCTGCCTGCACCTTCCCTTACAATGCCAGCTGTCCTCTCATTGGGAACAATAACAGACATGCTTCCCTTATTTTCTGGAAAAAGAGTGAGAAAGGAAGGGGAAGAGCTCTTGATCATGTTTGAAAAGAAACACACCTGCATCCTGTTCTAATATTGTCGGAGACCAACAAATAATTGGTTAAACAAAGGCCTTGGTCTGGGTACTATACCTGATTTCCAAGACAATCTTATAAGGCCAGGACAATTATTGTCCCATTTTTCAGATGAGGAAACTGAGAGCCAAAGTGTTTAAACGATTTGTTCAAGGATGCCCTCCTGATAAATGAAGGAGAGGATTTAAACCACAACTAAAATTTCAAAGCCAATGTTCTTAACTATTAAGCTACATTGCTGCCTTAATGTGTTGGAAAGTGTTGTGTTAGCCAGTCAAGTTAACTCCTGTTAACAACTAAATAATTGATAAAAGTGAATAAAGATCAGTCATGAATGAATATTCTTTAAATTCTCCAAGGACAAAAGAGATTTCATTCCAGAGGAGACATATCCTTCGCATGTTTTTCTAGCAGTGCTAAGGAGAGCTTGCCGAATGTAACACTTCTCGGGGACATATGCTGACAGGGTGGTATTCTCTGTTTCACCAAACATAGATACTGTACATTTAAGAATTACATGCAAATCTGCAACTATTCTTCTGGCACGACATCTCCTCTGCCCCTAGACAGAGCAGTGAAACCCTGCCAGAATATGGAATTTTAAAGAAGAGTAAGACAGTGTCTCTTACTGCCAGAATTCTTTGTTGTCCAGCTCACAGCTGTTCCTTAGCAAAGCAGTTTCTCAACCCTGAGGACACACCAACTGGTGAGAACAGTCGTGGATCACACAGTTCCCAAGTGTGCACTAGACGAGTGAAATTGTCATCATGTAGAAGCTACAAATTGAAATATCGTAAAACAATTAACGTGGATGCTGTGTCAGCCACACTCCTGAATCACATCCACATCCACATATTTTGAAATCCTAACAGCTTTTCCCCCAACTGGAGAAAGCAAAATCTCAAGGTATTATTCAATGCTATCTTTTGAAGTTTATGAAAATGAACGTACATTTTATTGTTATTTTCTTGCCAGTGAAGTCTTAAATCACCCATTGTCTGAAAATTGTCTGGATGAACAGGTTCTGAAAGGAAATTTTCACAGTAAAGCCAACTCTGTTCTTTCAACAATTAAATGAATAAAGATGTTTATTTAGATCTTGATGAGGCAACCCTTCCGCAGAGAATGTGTAACTGAAGTGTTTCTAAATTCTCTCCCATCCTTGTCAATATATCCCGTCAACCCCATCTTCCGGGGGTACTTCCTCATCCACTTCTGCGTGAAGTCTGCTGAGGCAGCAAATCCACAGGGACCTCTCTTTTCTCAGAGATCCAGATGTGCTTCACAGCACTAAGTGGTGTTTTAGATGTCATTTTCATGTTTTCAAAGCTTGATAAAAGTGAATAAAGATCATTCATGAATGAATATTCTTTAAATTCTAGTTTAAAAATTCTAGTTTAAAAATTCTAAACTTAAAATTCAAGTTTTTAAGCTTTTTTAAAAAAGAAAACAGTCATGCATTCCTGTTGCATCTACTACAGCAAGAACAGTGCCTGATAAATGCATATTTACTGGTAAAATGTATGAACATTCTTTACTTGAAAGTACTAACTGTTGGGTAGTATAATGTCTCCAGTTCATATTCAGGGAAGTGTAGGGTCGTACTGTCACACTGGTTCATCCTAAGATAGAGGGAAGAAGACAGCTGAAAGATGGACTTAGTTGTAACTGTGTGGATATTTAAGAAATTGGATGGTATAATACAGAAAATCCATTTTCAGGTTTATTCTAACACTGGTTCTCTTATTGTATTCTCTTTGGACTCCTTGTGGAGGTAAAGGAAAAGGAAGGCATCTCTGAATATATATCACCACATTAAATGTAGGCTAAGAAGGCATCTCCTCTTACAACAGTTGATAATTATTAACTTTTTTATTCCTGCCCCAATTCTGGCATCACATGTAAATCCATATGTCAGTCAGAAGGGAGTCCAGACTATCCTTTTTATGTACTATATAGAATAGGTTAGTCCCAATTTGAAACATGTGTCATATTCACCATCCTCTTAGTGCTAATATTCATAAGCTTCATTTGACTTTTTTGGTAAATATTCTGAAGACTATTAACTTATATCTTTTTCTCCCAACTAAAAGGTAAGGTATTTCATAATACTTGCAAAGTCAGGTAATTGATTCCAAAAGGAACTCAAAGGTTAGAATTGCAATTTCCTCTAAAGGAAACACCCATGTTTGGAATCTTTAGAAGCTGTCTTTACATTATTAACAGCCCTACTTATAGTTGACAGACAAGTAATAATGTGGCCATCTATCTCCAAGACAGCACAGCTGAATATATTTCTAACATTATAAATGAACTTTAAAAGCCCTACAGACAAATTTCATTAAAATAAAGAATGCAAATTTGGTAAATGGAGTCTTTGGATTTTATTGATGAATAAATCTTTACTTTTCTACAACTGCTAATAAGGATCTTGAAGGTTAAATAAATAAAATAAACATTTCCTATGTGTTAGATGCAGTGCTCTTTGGGCCAGCGTGGTGTAGAATGCTTTTAGGATGACTGCACTTACACATTCTCAAAGCTGGGCAAAGGCATCCCGTAATATTCTGTAGGAAGAGCAGCAGTCATGGCAGAGTCCTGATCTTCCACAAATGAAACCCAAGAAGGATTCTCCATGATCCAACATAGATCCTTCTTGCTACATAAGGCTGTCCAAGGCCGGCAGAATGATATATTTCAGAATCTCATCTCGACCAGGTGAAGCTCAAAAGTGTACCTCTGGTGGTTTAGTGAGTTAGGTTAAAAAGAGTTAATTAAAAACAGTTCTTTCTTAATATGGTACAGAAATTACCCTTTTTAAAGAAGGAATTCTCTTTCTCCTAGGAAACAGTTTTGACCATTTCTTACCCTAAGTCGAGAGCATCCAAGTGTTCTTGGACATTTGCACATAGGACAGTCTCAAGATTTGCTGTCTCATGTCTCAGAATCGCTCCACATTTAAGAGAATCTTTGAATTTGGGTAAAAATATGTGGTCCTACTAAGGATGTTTAGCTTAGTGGTGTCTTAAAAAGTGTTTGTTTTTTGAAATGTGTCAGTTACCTGGTGAGATTTATCAAAACTTCTGGTGTGTGTGTGTAGAGCAGGCAAGAAATAGATAGAAATTAACTTTGGTTTCAAAGAATCTTCTGGCATTGAAACCAGCTTAGAAAAGACTACCTTGTCTGACACACCCACTTCCACAAGTGTAGAGATTTACAATAAATCAATGAACTTACCCAGCGAATGTAAATTATAGCCAAGTTCCCAAGAGTCAGGCTCTTAACTTGCTGGAAATGGCTTTTCAAGACATGACAGCCTTCTGATGGCAGGACAATTTCTGACAAAGCATTTGCTGATAGATATTCCGATATCAGGAAAGATATTATACATCAAAAGGATGGCTATTTACTTCAATTTCTATGAAGTCATTCATTCATCATTTATGTCATAATGTGTGCTAAGACCCTGGGATTCTGGGACCTTGAGACACAGGATGGAGAAAACTCCAGCCCTGCCTCCTGAAGCTCAGTCTTATGAAACACACACACTGAAACATCAATTCATCAATTTTCTTTCCCTCTTCAACATCTTTATAGATTAACAGGAATAGAAAAATTTTTTTCTGACAACTGTACATCACTCTATTTAGTCAATAAACAATGAATTCTTCTGTGTGCTAAGCATGCTGGCTTTGCCAATGTGAACACTTGACCAATAAAAGATACAGTTGCTGACCACCAAGAAATCATCATCTAATTGGGAAAAAAATGTACATCACAGAAAAAAATGGAGGAAAGGTATAACTAGATTGACTAGTGATAAATTGATTCTGCTATGAAGCAATAAACTGAACGGGAAGGCTGAATGTTGGTAAAGGATTTGGGCAACCAGTCAAACTGGGCAAAATGCTAACTCAGGTCCCCTGGAGGCATTGCAGTCAGGCGAGAAATCTAGTCTAGGATGGAAGTAAAAATCACACCCCAGCCAATATTTTCATCACCTGATATTTCTGAGCCCCAAATGCATCTGGAAATGTACTGAGTGCAAGTTCCTGTCCTTGAGTGAAAAGGGACTGGGGCTTGGCCAGCTACAACTGCCCTGCCAGGTAAGCACTACGGATGCCGTTTCACAGATTAAGAAAATGATCCTCAGACAGGGTCCATAGCTTCTTCAGAATTCCTCAGAGAATAGATGGGTGAACTCAATTTAAACCCAGGCCTATGTGTCAGACATTCTGAATCCCCCTGTTGTCTCCCCTTCTTGCTGTGCTGACTTTATGCCAGATTCATGGAGAAATTAACTATAAAATGAAATAAGTCACCAGGTCAAAAGGTGGGACCGAGGAAATGTCAAGAAACAGACTGCAAAACAGGCCGTAGCACGTTGCTGCGTGTTGTAACAGGAAATCACGTCTGAGCGTGGGAAACCCACAGCTGCACGAGCCCTGCCGGGCAGTGCAGGACAGCATAGTCACGGTGACTCAGAGCCTCGGGGACGGACTGGCATGGATCCCCAGGCTGGGTTACTAAAATGACAGGGATCTGTGGAAGTGACTATTTGTCAAGAAAGGTTTCTTGGCAGTAACATTTTTCTTCCCCTTGTCTGTGAAAGGTGTAAAGAATTTGGGTAGGAAATGAGCAGAGAGGTGAGTTCAAAGCAAAGGGCACAAATGACTCATGGATCAGATGAACAGTGACAAGATGGGAAAGTGAGAGATGCAGCAAAATCCCTCTCATTTGGTTGAAGGTGGAGCAATTCCCAGGTCGTACCCACCAACTTCTTGCCATAAGAAGATGCCAGAAAAAAGCAATGTCCAGTCTTCAATTTTTCAGTTAGGAAACTCTTATTAACATTCTGCATCTTTGATTATTTCATTCCTTATAATATCTTGGAATGATATTTAAACATGACTTCAAATAGAAGCCCCATACTATTTATTTAAAGTCCATTTTCAAAATTCTTTTAAAAGTAATTACAGGAAATTATCAGCCTTTGTATCTTGCTGGCTGACACATCATATAAATCAACCGATGTGTCACTTCTGATCAAGCCCATGTAATCATGTTACATGACAGGAACTGACGGTCATAAATAGACATGATAACCTAATTTGGAAAGCTCAGAGAAATGCAATTCCCTTTCAACTTTAGTTCAAAAACACTGGTGAAACTGCGGAGGATTGGCATATTGATGTAGCTTTGAAGAATATTTGTAACATTTTCTTGTTTCAAACCTGGAATCTATCTCAGTTTCATACTTCAGATATAAGCTCATAAAAATGTGTAATATAAAATATTTATAGCAAATGTTAAAAAGAAAGAAATGATGTGATTATCTGATTCAATCGATTTTTACCCAGTTCACTCAGTAATAAGAGTCTCTTTGAGGTGCAGCGTATAATCAGGGGTCTCTTCCCTTAGCAGAGAGTAACAGCTTGCCAATGACTCTATATTGAGAAAACCAGAAGCATTTAATGGAGAGAAGAAAGATGTATTCAAAATTGTGCTACCCAAGTGCGGTTGCCAAACTTTGAACTTCACAAGAGAGATGAACACCACAAAAGCAAGAAACTGCATCTCTTGGACCACCTAGCATATTGTGAGGAGGACTTGACATGCTGAAGGCAGGATGGGAGTGGAGGTTCTTGTTTCTTAATGCTGGAGGCTGGCACCTGCAAGGCACATGTTAGAAGTTGTACGCGTGTTAAAGACAGGGACTGTTGGGCAAGGCTTGGGCCAGCTCAGCTCTGACCATTGTCCTGCGTTGGGCAGATTACTCAGGTGGCTAGGTGTCATCCCAGAGCCCAGAATGACTTAGGCACTGCTGTGTGTGGGTCCCTGCTATTATCCTTCACTTGCTGTATGAAACCGACCCAGCAGAATGATGCAGTAATGTGCCTGTCCTATTTCTACCCTCACTGGCTTGCAGTCCCATCTGCCTTATATTTGTGTATGAAAGTGGTGAGGTTTCAGCCACGATGAAGGATACACTTATATCCTACAGGCTTATTTATCCGGATATACACACAAGAGTGCTTTGACTATTTGATACCATATTATGTTGTGGGAGAAGAAATGTTATAATCCATGTTTCTAGGAGTATGACACCTTTTCTGTGTGTGAATCTAACAATGAATGATTTCCTTCTATTTTTCCTTCTACACAAGTTAAAAAACACAGCTTAGCACCTCTGAAGAGTAAGTTCGAAGGAGGATGAAGTGAGGCAATTAGGTAGAATGTCTGTTAGGAACCTCCCATGTTCCTCCCAATTAGTGTAGTGGTATTTTTATCCAAAAAAGGGAGATAATGGGTGATGATAATGTTCTTCTTAGGAATATTGACATGAGGTTTTCTTCTGATAGTTCATTTAATCCAAATAATGCCTTCCCCCAACACACACAGAAAGAATGAGATTAGTTATCTCTAAAATTTACCCCAAGTTATTTTCTCACAAGTCTGAAACAGGAAGATCTAGCTTTGAAAAGTCTAATACAATTTATTTATTTAAAAAAATCACGTAGCTGACAATCTAATGAATTATATTCATGTACCTGGTGAAATCTTCAATTAATAAAAAGAGGTGGCCATTATGGGGACTAGACAAGGAAGAATCAGGAAACAAAACTATTGTGGTATTTGTACAACTGTGCCAGAGAGTAAGATAATAAATCTAGCTGACCTAAATCTTTCTGGAACTAAAAAGGGCATTCTATTGTGAAGCAATTATAGTGAATGTCTGTTCATGACCTAGAAAAAGTACCTCTCAAGAACACCCATTTCCTGTCATCATTTAACATGATTTTGGAGTTGTAGTAAATGCAACAAGACAAGAAAAATTAAATGTAAATAAAAGAGAGGAGATATTATAAACACATTTTGATGTCCATCTTGCAAACATCTCTTTTATAAGACATTTGACCTGCTGACACCACCACTGAGCCTGATTCTGACCCCACTAGTTACTGATCAGGCGTACTGAACACCTGCCATGAGAGTAGCCACCCACAGCCTGGCTAGCAGCATCTGACTTATGTGTCTTCGTTCAAAAAATAATTGCGCCAATCGTATTTGCTTCCCAGGAAAATAGAGATGATTCTTTTCACTAAAAGATAAAGAAGCAAGGGGAACTAGAAGGAAGGGAGTTGTGAGCAGAGAAAGGCAGAGAAAAATGGGGGTGCCCCTCTGAGAAAGCAGCCCTAGTTCTTGACATCTTCCACTGTCCCTGGGAAATAAAAATCTCTGCTCAGCTTTTGGTTCTTAGATTCCTGTGAGCTCTGCTTGTAATCATTTAATAGACAGACAGTCTCTGTTTCTTGAAACTGGAAGACCCCTGAAAATCCAGGGTAGATAAAAATATTTAAAGTCCTCAGCAATTACTGAGTGCCCATGATGTGAGATTTCCTCACTTGCCCTCTCAGTAATCCAGGACATAGGAGTCACCAACACTAGGTAGCAGGGGATACAGACCACATGAAACAATACATGACCTGCTTATGGCACATGACGATGAATAATGGAGAGAGGAGAGAGAATTCAGACGCAAGCATTCGGACTCCCAAGTCCATGTTTTTAACTATCTGCAGGGCTGCTGCTTCCCTGCTGATACTGTGACAATCTGTCTGCAGAAATGAAGAGAATAAAAAAGAAAGCTATTAAAACTGCTGTCATCCTTTGATTCTAAAATGTAATCAATTGGAATATTTAAAATCACTTTACTTATAGCAATTTACAGAAAAAACAAAACACTGAAATAATTTTATACTTTTTTCTAAGGAGGCAGTAAGACATTTTTATTCATACAATTTTATACTGCCTCCTTCTGTAAGATTTAATCTGTATTTAAGTTTAGTGATCTTCATTTCATAGTTTAGATTTTCTTCTGAAAGATATTTGGCCGTTATGTATGTCTTCATGGGGACTCATTGGTTCTGATAAGCTGCACTCATCATTTCAGGCTTGACACTATAATTTCAAGGATTATAGAGAAGATCGGAGTTTATACTTCCAGTTTGGTCAAAATTGTGGTTTTCTTTTTTCTTTTTTTTAATTAATTTTTATTGGAGTATAGTTGCTTTATTTTTTTCTTAATTTATTTACATAAGGATAAAAGTCAATGAACTTTATCTTAGAAGACATATAGAAACTACAGACTGGTATTTAGTACCTAGTGATAATCTCTCATGATGCATGAATCTGTTACCACAACCTCTCTGAGTTGAAGAATTGCATGATCTATTGGAGACATTTAAAAACTACATACCACATTAAATGGTATGTAGAAGCATTGTCTGTACATACAATACAGTTTTGTTTCTATACTCTATCACCTGTAATCACTTCTCAGGCAACTGACAATTTCTGACCCAAATTTAATTTAAATTTCAGTTGCATCCAGTGCTACCAATGCAAAGAGCCCATGTGACAGCCAAATGGACTGATGTCATCTCAGCCCAGATGAAAGCAATCTGCCAGCAATGACAGCTCTGCCGGGACTCACCAAGCCCCCCCCCCCCCCCCCGCCCCGTGACAGCTGTAGAGAGCACTATGGTTGACATGGATTATAAACCAGAGACATTAAAATATGAAGAAAGCATGCACTTGAAAATGATAGAAACGGTGATGAGAGAGTTCAGTAAGATGGCCAGTTGCCAAATAAATGCAGAAAAATCAATATTTTTCCTATATGTAGGCAATAAAAATCATTTTATTAATCCTCTGTGGCCATTGGGAAATGTATTGGAAATGTTTATACTGTTGTAATCTTTACCCTATTATAACAATAGCCTCACGATAATGAAAATACCTTGCAATAAACTTATCAAACAACTTTCCGGAGTGATAAGAAAAGGAGCATTCCTTCTGCCAGGAACCGTGGTAAACGTGCCACATATGCCATCTCGTTTAATCCCCACAAGAACCCGTGTAATAGATGTACCACTTATGAGAAAAATGCAAAATATGAGGCTTAGAAAGAAGTTCATAAGGTTCAGAAGATCATATTAAGAGGTGAAACTGAGATAGTTTGTAAGTTGCCGTACTCACTGGGTCTTGAACCGCAAATCTACATCTCTCTAATTCTCAAGTTCCAATAAATTCCCCATAATTATGTTGTTTCAAGAAAAGTATTTTATCTCAGAGAAAGTGCCCAGAATAATTTTTTTCCAATGTTAACAAAGGGCTCTCTTATTTGCTGGAATTTTTATTTCTTATTTAATTGGACACTTTAGCCATGATAAGGAAAAAAATAAAAATAGATGAAATTTTATTTCAATATTTTTCAAATACTCCTCTGAAAAATATTAGAACCATTAGAACTTTCTGACACCATAGCCAGAATCAAAACCTCTGAGGAACTTTTACGTTTTTCTGTCCTCAAATTAAGGAGGGCTCAAGTTACAGCCTTAAAAAGGATCTGAATTGGTCCACCCATCTCAAATCTCTGTGGCTACACATAACCAAGGCACCAAAACAACACCAAATGGTATGTGTCCAGAAAAAATGAAGTCTTTAAGTCAAGATAATGCAAACTTTCAAAGCACAGAAAAGTGACAAGGTGATGAGCAAAAAGTTTTCTTAAATTAGATAGGTTCTAGGGACTGTCTGTACTTGTTTTCTTCCAGTTTGAATGAGAAATCCCATTAAAACTTTGATGTCAGCACTGTTGGTTTTCTACATTTTATTTCTCAATTGCAGCCCATTCTTAAAATGTGGATTATTGAATTACATATTTACCAAACTGGATTTGAAAGCAAAACTATGTAAAACAAAAACACTATTGAGTTAATAACCTAATAAGCACTGACATGTTACCTTGAGGGGTTTGTGGGAGAGACAAACGTTTTATCCACCTGCTCATGAGTCATCATGGACCTTATCCAAGTTAAATCTTGGCAATATTGCCTCTTTTTAACCTTATTCATTACCACATTTGGCAATTACTGAAGTGATTATAAATAAGTGATTTCCTGTAGACCTTGGAACCACCATAAGCAGAGCATCAACATTACCTTTAAAAATAAATTAAACGAAGGAGTCACTATTTTCGCTGGACCACAAGCTCTGATCATGCTACTGGGAAAGGCTTTATAGAGTTGGAATTCTCTGCTACCACGTTTAACTCACCACCCTCCTCTTAGGACGCCACTGGGGGCTTCTTGTCCAGACAGCCCCGAGAGCCAAGTCCCTTGGAAACCAGTGAAAGCTCCAGGCTTGCTTGTGATCTGCTGAATGAGAAGGAAGCTGGGAAAAAGAACATTGACAAAGGCACACGTGAACTACTTAACACAGCAAAGGTGGTGGCGAGGTTGGGACTCAGAGTTACAGCTGTCACAGTCCCTGTTGCCGAGGTACCTTCTGATGGTACTGGTGTGGCTAGAGTATCACCACAGTGTTATTTCACAGAACACATGACACACTCCAGTGCTTTATTGTGGATCCTGTTTTCCATGAACTTCTGGGTTGTGACCCAGTCCATAGGGGACAGGGGTCCACAGCATAAAATGCTGTCCCACAGATGCTATTGTTGAAACCCTCTGAGAGAAATAACCAAGGCTGCTCTGTTTAATGCTGATACCACCTTCAGATGATCATTTAATGCCCCTAATCAATGGCATTGCTTATGCACATGACTCTACATGCCTCCCAGAGTAAAATCAGGAGTCATTTATTTATTCAGCACATTTTTAGGAAGCACCTACTGGAGGCAAAGCAGTGCCCTAGACACGTTGGTTGTATCATGAACGGAAGAGACAAAGATCCCAACGTCGTCCAACTTACTTTCTGGTGAGAGAGACGGTTCATAATCAAAAAACACTAAACAAGTAAATTATACAGTATGTTAGAAGGTGATAAGTGCTCAGGCAAAAAGAAAAAAATAGAGTGGAAAAGGATTTGGAAATATGAGAGCTTGGTGAAGTAGGGAGGTTTGGACAGATCTCATGTTTGTAGAATAAGAAATCAAATTTTTAAAAAACATAACTAACAGGCAAAGCATCAAGGTTTTAGATACTACGCAATGCAAAACTAAAATCTGGCTCTGTCCATCTCATCCCTGTGGCCAGCCTCTGCCTCCCGCCCCTGGAAAGTCCTGGTTTCATGACCGTTGCACAAACAGGCAAAGAGGGCTGGCTTCCATTCCATCTCCATGGGCACCTGCTCTGCTGCCTTCACATAATTCTTAGGAGGCAACTTCAGGTCGATGTCATTTAAGGAGAGTGAGAATCCAGACAGCACACACGGGAACCACCACAGAGATAACAGCTGCCCTTTGAGGAAAACTCAGATGACAGTAGCAAGGATTCCACATGAAAGTCAGACACTCGACAGGTTTTTATGTCTCTAATAAAGCAGAATTTTCAAATTGCACCTCCAAGTAAAGGGATGCTCTATAAGTATTTTAGAAAAAAATGAAATCAAATTCGTCTGTTTCTTTCATAGTGACAAATCTTGCACAAATTCATGATATATGTGTGTGTGTGTGTGTGTGTGTAGAGCAACTAAAATTGCATTAAAAAGATAAATTTCAGTTAATTCATGTGGAATGGGCAGCAAGAGAATTAGTCCATTCAGGCTGCTGTTAAAAAATACTACAGATGGAGTGGCTTAGAAAAGACATTTATTCCTCATAGTTTTGGAGGCTGAAAATCCAAGGTCAAGGTGCAGGCAGATTCCTTGTCTGGTGAGAGCCCACTTCCTGGTTCACAGACAGCGTCTTCTCACTCTGTCCTCACATGCAGGAAGGGGCGATGGGCTCTCTGGGGTCTCTCCTATAAGGACACTAATCCCATCATGAGGGCTCCACCCCCATGACCTCATCACCCCCCAAAGACCCCACCTTCTGACACCATCGCTTGGGAGCTAGGTTTCCACATATGAATTTTTGGGGTGACACAAACATTCAGTCTATAGTGATAGGATATACTTTTCTGAACCTGCGATAAATAAATAATAGCCTTTGGAATAAAAGGACCTTTAGTAGAAATGGCTGAGGGTTGCGCTTGACCGGGGATTGAAGGATTTGAGTAGTGACAAGGTAAGGACAACGCTGGGGGGGCAGAATTCCTTGTGTCAAAAATGAAGAGCTGCTCACCTGTTGACAGATGACAAATTTGGGTCCCCCAGTGGTTGCTCGAGGTCGGCCTGTGGAAAGTCACAAATTGAGTGAGTGCGGAGCCGTCGAGGGGTTGAGCGGGCCCTGGGCTTCGGGGAAGCTGGGGCTGAGCTGCTCTCTGCAGGTCCATCCAGTCAGCTGGGGGAGGGCCAGGAGTCCACGAGGACTGGGCTGGACCATCTGTTACTCAGGGCACAGCCGGCAGCAAGGGCCTCACACCCCCACAGTTTCTTCTTGCCCTCACTTTCCACGAGGGGGATGCAAGGTGGTCCCGATGGGTGCTGCACATGTGGGGTTCTACATCACTGCTGATGAGCCCCCCAGTCTTGTTCGGGGGGCTGCTGGCAAACCTGCCCATCCTCCCCTTTGGAGAGACGTGCTCTCTGGTAGCCGGGAGGGTAAATAAAGCTCTTCTGGGGAGGGGAGGGGAGGGAAGGGGAGGGGAGGAGAGGAGAGCAGGTGGCCTTTGTGTGAGGTTACAAACGTGCCCCGACCCCTACCCCTGCTAGACTTCTGGCAAGTTCTCCCATTCTTTTAGCCATGCTGATCTATCTGATCAGAAAAAGGGGCCAAATCCACTTGGCTTGTCCCATGCAGCGTTTAACTAAGGTACAACCAAGGTACAAGGGCAAAGCTGTGGATGTTCAGGGTCATAGATGGACTTTGCATGGACTATAAAAAGGGCTCAAAGATGTCTGTTGAACCGAACTGGTATTTTACTTTGTGAGAGGGAGGTACACATTTCGTTTAATTGATCCTTACTTAACATGAAGTTTTTATGAAAATTGAACTTGGCCCATATTTCACAACTTCATATGGATTATCTTAACCTACTTATCTAGTGATTATTTCTATTGCACTTCTTCAGGCTGGCTTTGAGGAAGGCAAGTTCTACAGTGTCATTCCGCATATACTGACTGAGTTTGCAATGCGCTGGGCGCAGAAGCCATGTGAGGTCCTCAAACCCCCAGCTCAGGGTTTACATACAGACACAAAGGCCACAAGACAATGGATTCTAACACGAGTCAATCGTGCCTCAAAATCCTCCTGCAAGTCTGCCCTTCTCTCTGTCTTCAGTACATATTCATCCTTCTCACCTGAGCGACACTCCCCTTACTCCACTACCTTTATCTACACAAATCCTTCCTGATTCGGCTTAGAGGTCTCCTGAATGTCTGTCCATCACTTTGAAGATAAAACTCTCTCACAGGACACCACAAGCCCGGGTGCTCAGCTTCCCTGCACCGCCCACCACCTGGCTTCCTCTCTCTCATCTCCCTTCCCTTTTCCCGTCTGGAAGTGTATCCTGCTATCTCATGTCTCTGGGCTTTGCACTTTTCCTCTGCCCAGAATATTCCTGTTTCTCCTTAAAGGCTGGCGAGGTTCCTTCCCTCAGTTCACGACAGTTGAAATGTCTTGACTCTTTCCAAGACCCTTTTGAAATGATGTTCTTTTGTGCTCATCATACCTTAAACTTGCTTACAAACTGCACTTCTATGTATTATAACTATTTTTAAAAGTTCGATTCCTTTCCTAGAATGTGCGCTTAAGTGAAAGCCCACCTCAACATGGCTATGAAGTGGAGAGACTCCTTTTATAAGACACTGTGTCTGTGGTTTCCCTGTTCCTGCAGGGAGTCCATTTCCCACTGGACACGAGAGGGTCTCCGTAATACTCCAAACAAGTTTTTATTGAACTTCCGGTGATGTTCCCTACCTCACACGGTAGCCTCTCCCATTGCTGGAAACTCTGAATATCAGGAAGTGTTTATCTATGATTAAATTAAGCTTCCTTGTCATTTCTACTCAGTGGTTCAGTTCTACAGTCTAGACCTACATAGATGATGTGGAAAAGCCAGTTTCATTGTAGTAAGGACGCCATCCTCTTCTTAAGAGTCTCCACTTTTCTAGACCGTATAATCATGGTACTCTGGGCTGTTTGTCCAATGGCAGTTTTCCCAGAGCATTTTTATGTGGTTTGCCAGGCTTCTTCAAGATTTGAAGATTGGCAATATCTATCATTAAAAGCTGCTTTCTGGAAATAATATAAATGTGGCCTGAGTTGGGCACAGGAACTGATAGTACCCTGCACATATATAATGTTTTACATCTTTTCATCCATTCGAGAAGAATTTATGGTGTGCCAATCAAATGCTTGGCATTCCTTTGGGTGCTGGCGACACATAAGGCAATCTTTGCCTTCTAAAAGCTCACGACCACACAGAGAGCAATTTTCCTCCAAACCCACTAGAACTGATAGTTCTGTCTCTGGTCTGTTAGCTCAAGGGAGGAGTTTCTCCTTTTTCATATGCTAATCTTTCATACATTGAACAAATTGTGTAGAAACAAATTCACGTCTGATTTTTCACTTAGCGTGACTCTTGTTCCAGCCAGGCCTCTTTCGTGTCTCAGGACTTCAGGCAGTAGAGACACACTTAGGCTTGTCCAGAAGAAGCAGGTGTTACACGATCAGGACCCAGAGTCCCCGAGCAGAGGGGACATCGGGGCCAAGATGCTTCCTTTCCTGCTCCATCCTCGTCTCTCAACATTTTACTCATTGTCTTTATAACTATTAATTATAATTGCTACATACCATTCCCGCAAGAGGTTACTTATCTTTGCTTTATTAACCCGTCCCCTTTCTCCAGCAGATAGTTAAAATATTTCAGCTTTCTTAAAGCAAACTTTGTTTTATTGTTTTCTCTCTCTCTCTCTCTCTCTCTCATACATATATACGTATATATTATGTATACATATATATTAGATATGTAATGGATATATGGATATGCAGAGATATAGATAGATGTATCCATCCATATAGGGAGATCTATGTATTTTTTCATCAGTAGACATACAGCTGTCTATATATTGGGTATCTATCTATTATACATCTATTATAAAGCGAGATCTATATCTAAAGATATAGGTACATATAATATGTAGTCTATCTATCTATCTCTATATGTATCTATATCTATCTATCTAGAGAGAGAGGAGTTCGTGCATTTAATTATGAGATTCCTAAAAGAGAGCCATAGATCGGCAAGTTTAGATGGGGTAAAAAAGCAGAGAAACGGTCACCCCACTTTTAAATGATCTAGAATGTCTTGACTGAGAACAAAGCCATTTGAGAAACATGATAACGATGGAAGGAAAAGGAAGGAAGTTTAGGTAAGCAGAGCAGCCTCAGGATTTTTTGAGGCTCAAACAAGGAATAAAAGACTGAGATGAGGCAGGTGAGAGGCAGGTAATGAGTGAGGGACAATTAGAGAAAGAGGATTAGGGAGGAAAGAAGGTTATTTGGGGACAGAAAACAGATGGTTTTGAAACAGAAAGTAGGGAATTGGGGAAGTAAAAATAGAAACTCATGGGAGCTTGACGACCAGGGCCAAGGTTTTGTAGCAGCGGGGAACGAGGAAAGCTTGGACCGCAGCGACCTTGGGCCGCGAGGAAAGGAGAACGTTGATCTGAATGAAGGGGGAGGCAGGAGAAAAGCAAACAGGAGTCATACGAACCTAGAGGGGACACATCTGCCACAAGATCGGAAATGCCAAAGTGGTCCAACTGTACCAGAGTCAGGAAGACGGTTGAATTTTCAAATCCATGAAAAGTTTTGCTTAAGGCTTGGCTGCATCGTGAATAATGCCCAGCGTGGGGCAGTTTACAAGAAGGGAAGTGGTAGCAGGAGAGGAACAGCTTCGTCCACATGCCATTCTTCCCCAGTCACCTGTGCAGTGTCCTACTGTCGGCCAGCACTCTGTCCCCATCCTCCCAGCCTCCACATCTCTGTGCATCCCGCCCCTTCTCTCCGTACGGGTAGCCTGGAGAAACACCTCCTTTTCTAGGATGGAATCACACACCGCTGAAGATTTTATGAAAATCTTCATAAAACATTAGTCTTCAGAAAAGACCGATTAGTTGGAAGGAGTGCCAGTGACAGTTCTGTGTTCTGTTTGCATATCCCTCAATGCCTAGCACATGGCCAAACACTAACACAAAAAAAATATTTGTCAAATCATCTGAATTGTCCAGTTCCAGATGTTACTTGATTTATAAACATTGGTAAGTCTCAGGCTGACGTGAATGGATGCATTTTTCATTTCCATGAATTTTTATAGCATCATTAAATCTAATGAAGGAAGTGACATTGTTAAGGGCCTTGGTTATAGGAGGAAGACGAGGGACCACAGCCCTCCAGGGAATATTTCAAAGCCAGCTATTTCTGTATATCAAGTTCATGCATTTTACTGCATAAAATTTAAAACTACAAGTAAGACTTCACCTGCACCATCATCTCAAATGAAGATCAGGTTTGTTGCTAGCCTTGGACTCACAGCACACGAGGCAGAGCTCAGGAAACACAGAAGTGAGGACTTTGGGGTGACACAGAGCAGGAGACAAACCCTAGCTATACCCCTCCCTGCGTGAGGATAGGGTAATTATTCATTCCCTCTGAAACTCGGTTTCAGTGTTTCTCAAGTTGAAAAAGGAGTAAATAACATCAAACCTGTGACACTATTGCAACTCACTTAACCAGTTTTCTGGAAACCACGTACAAGATCTAGTAAAAAATGGATAATGAAATTTCAAATTCATACCAAGTGCTTAAAATTAACCACCTATTACTCTTAAAATACCATCTTTCTCATCTCAATTCTTTGTATTTTATTTTTAGAGCAAGAATCCATGGAAAGTGTTCTCACAGTACCTGGCATATAGAAAACGCTTAATAAGTGTATTATGGTGATCTCTTCTGCTGTAGATAGTGAGAAAAGCTGGGTTACTTCTGAAGGCATAGCCTAAATCTGTATTCCCTTCAAGGATATCTGACCAATAAGACACTTTTAATTAATATAATTTCTTCTTTAAGCCAATGTATTTTTCTGTTCTTTCTTTTCTTCATGACATGGTGCTAATAGAATGATAAAGAAACATAAGAGAAAAGAATTATTAGCTTTGAAAAACATAAGCCCCTAAATTCACTAACTTACCCAAATCTCTACTTCTTATTTCATTAATTATTCAACAAATGAGCCAAGAGGCTTGCAAATTAATTGGGAGAAGTAAACCAACAGACATGAAAGCCAAAGAAATTTAAGAAATTCAAGCAACATTTGCATTGCTCTGTTGTCTAAAAAGTTTTCAAGCAACCAAATATTTAGTGATGATAAAGTGCAAAACTGTCACATTATAAGCAATTGGCGGACCTTAGCTGTCCTAGGAGAATTTTCTTTTGTGCCCATAACATCTCGTTATAGACACAGCAAAATGTCAGCCCAGCCCACATCTACGAAAGCTCTCGAAATGATTGATGAAGTGTCCAGGGAAAAGCCAAGAGAGTGAAAGATGATCATTGCACATCCCTGCGCTGGCAAGAGCCCCCATGTTTATCTAAGCCAGTGGCTCCCATGCTACCAATGACACCAAAATACACCAAGAGCTGTGAAGATCTGAGAAGGTGCTGGGCAAGTCAGCAACCTCAGAGTTCTCGGGCTGGAGCTGAGCTCATCTCACCCCACGGCCCCAAACCTCCAGGACACCATGCTCCTCTCCACGCCCAGCTCTTAGAACTCCCGATGGCAGAGTGAGAAGGGCCCCTTAAGTGTGCCAGGAACATGCACTTCAAAATCATACAGCCCACCCCAGTCCTACTCTCCTGTCAAGGCTCTGGGGCTTATCTCTTGGCCCTCTGCCTGGAGAATGTTGTGAATTCCCATAAAGATATATCAACACAAGATATCAGCATTTGCTACTCCGGAGGCATCTGCGATTTGTCAGCTGCCATTCCATGCCAGTTTCTCATCTGGATGTCAATGGCAAATGACTGCGGCAGCTTCTAAAACCAAGATTCCAGGGTCAATGACAAAATCTGCACTGCCGGCCAGTTTCTTGCCTCCATGCTCAGCCACTCCACCTTGTACCAGCAAAAGCTCACTCAACTTGGACTCACATGCCTGGACGGGGCACTACCTCGATTTTCAAGCCCTATCACTACTGTTGATAGTACGAATAGTAGTGATATTCTTAAATAGTAATAATGACGAGGTTCATATCACTATTGTTCCTTAACATCCTTTGCCCTGTCTGTAGTAGTTTTGATTTCCATCTCACAAAAGCCGTCAAACATGCTTAGAAAAGTACAGAAGCCACAGGGAGAGTCACAGGGGAAAAGGTATTCAGAGAGACATGCTTGTCTAGACCGAAGAAGGTCCTCCTAAACTCTCCTTTCTCCACCAGGCCTTTGATCCACTGATGGGAAAGTTGATTCAAAAAGGTCCATTTTCATCCCGCCCAGGCCCCCGTGTAGACTAATGGTCAATAATCAAGGATGTTAAAAAAAGTAGGTGAGGGGGCATGTTAACTTTGGCATGGTTATTGTTCTGAGCCAAAGCCCATGTGACCCAGGGTCTGGGATGGGAAAACTCAGAGTGAAAGACATACAGAGAACAAAGCTAAATGATGAAGCAAAATAACAGGACAGTGTCTCTCAACACAGACTACAAACATCAAAATGTGCCTGGTTTTCATCTCAGAGCACTGAGAGCTGGGGTGGACTTCGTCAAGTTCTGTACATTTTTCTGTATTTTCCAAATTTCCTATAATAAATAAGCACTGGAAAATTCTTATTTTGAAAATATTTGTTTTTTTAAACTAAAGATATGTGAAAAGATTCCATCTAAACTGAAGTTTTAATGGGAACATAAAATTTGAAATGGAAATTAGAATAATTGATCCATGACAATTTACTTTAAATGTTTTCTAGAAACAGTATAAAACATCTATTCAAAAAATGGGTAATGAAACTTCTAATTCACAGCCAAATGTTTAAAATTAACCAAATACTACTCTGAAAAATATCATCTTTCTAGCCTTAGGTTTTTGTCTGTTTTATTTTTAAAACAAGATTTCTGGTTTTGTTTTCTGTCTACTACTTAAGTGGAAATAAAATATAGTTAATCATGATGAAAATGCAAACACATTAGATCTTAAAGATAGAAGTTGCATCACACAAACCTCCTTAATGTGAAAATTAGGATGCAGGGGACCAGAGACCTGCCCGATTTCCAAGTCGGGGACCATAGTTCACTCTGTGGCTCTTGACCTAAGTCGTGCAACACTTCTGGCTCCAAATCTCGAGGTTTCTTTCTATGCAGTGGTCACCGATGAAGATCCTAAAGGCTCTGGGATGAGACAGGATCAGGTCTACTCCTTAAATGCCTCTTAAAAACACCATGAATGATGGGCAGGTGGACCCACACAGCCACAAATGCACACCCACAGCACACACAAAAGCTCTCACCTCACACTCTAAGAATTCATTATTAAGATTACATGTTATTTGGAAAATGGAAATAAATGCAAATTTTCCAGAAATGTAATTTTAACTAGAGGGAAATCTGACCTTGAAGTTGTAGGGAGCATGGAGATGTCCTTTAAAAGATTTAACACTCTTCTAAAGCAGAGTGGAGAGAATCCACAGGGACCACTCTTGAGGCTTATTTTCTGCCTCTTGTCTGCCCAGTTGGATGCTAAATACACATCCCTCCTGGTGGTCTGTCTGATATGGGGGAGAAACTGGACAAAGGTGATATTCAAGCCTGGCTCCACCCACAGAGTTGTGTGCTCCTGGACACGTCACCTGTCTAAACCAAAATTTCTGAAAAATGAGGGTAATATTATGTATCTTACTATTTTATTGTAAAAATGATACATAAGAGATAAATACAGACTTTTATGGGCTGAATTGTGTCCCCTAAAATTCCTATGTTGAGACTCTAACCCCCTAGTACCTCAGAATGTGACCATGTTTGGAGATGGGGTCTTTAAAAAATAATTAAGTTAGAGTGAGGTCATGTGGGTGGGACCCTGATCCAATATGACTGGTGCCCTTATAAGAAGAGATCAGGACACAAATACCCACAGAAAGACAACCACGTGAAGATGCAGGAAAAGGTGGTGTCTACACACCTAGGAGAGAGGTCTCAGGAGGAATCAGCCCTGCCCACACCAAGATCTCAAACTTCTAGCTTCTAGAACTGTGAGAAATAAATATCTGTTATTTAAGGCCCTGTCTGTGATATGTGTTATGGCAGCCCGAGCAAACTAACACATAGCCTTAAACAGAGTACGTGCTCAACATTTACAGATGTTATCTTAATATTTACTATTACCACCTCTACATCAGTACAGAAGGGCATGGGCCCTGAAATATATGTTTAACGAGCAGAGGTGAGAGACCTATGCCCCTCACATCATAACTTATTTTATTCACTTCCTGTTTATTCCATCGTTGCAAAGGGTGTCACATTTAAACGCTTCCTGTTTTTGCAGAAATCTTATTATTATCTACAGAGTTATTTTTCTTCAACTTTATTTTTCTCTTTTAGTGAGGAAGGAAGTAAAATTGAACAAGGAAGACAAATATCAATCATAAATTGTATAAGAATCTGAGCCAACAGATAAGCAAATCAACTATATCATAAAAGCATAAACTCAACACGTGAGCTCTCGAGGACAGACTCAGAGCTTTCAGAGTCTCGCTGTTCCAAGACCTTAGTAAATCATTTCCCGCCACGATGAACTTCGGCTTCCTCATCTCTAAATTACAGAGTATGGTTCAGTCTCTAAAATCCCTTCAATCTCTGATTCATGACTCAGTATTTAAGTCTTCACTTAAAACAACAAAATTAAAATATCAGCTGGTATTTCTGATGCTCCAGTGGTGACCACACCCAAAAGGAAGCTCAAAGACCGGACAGAGTTAAACACAGAAGATGGACTGTCGGCGACTCTTTAACCTTACGGTGCTCGAGTGCTGTGGGAAAAAAATGTGTTAATTAATGATCAATTTCCAAAGTGAAAAGAATGCATATAATATCATCATTTCTATAGCTGTTCTGAGACCTTTATCAAAGTTTATCATAGGACCTCACTCACCATCAGAGTTTCATACAGAAAGATGGCTTCTCATTTAGAAAATATCCTTCCTGACCAATGAACTCTCCCAGTTAAATAGATATAAAATGCATGGAAATGTATACAGATGTATGTGTATAAATACATACATCTATACACATAAATATATGTATAGGTCTATGCACACAGCTGGTATGTACTATATTAAGATCAGCATATCACAGACAACTAGATATTATCAGTAGCGTGAGACAAATTATATATAAATAAATATATATTAAAATAATATAATATATGACAAATATACATACGAATGAATCTGGGTTAAAATCCAGGTTCCCCTACTTAATATGTACATGTAATTAGATAATTTTCTTACATTTATACTTATGTATAAGAAGATAATCAACACTGCTTAACTCACAGATTTTTGTAAAAAATAATTCTATTTGTATAGATATAGTGTTTTCTTTCATTAGCCTATGAGATCTATTAATACTAGAAAGTAAGGAATTCATTCTCTTCCTCTTTGTTCTACAAAATGGGCTCACAGTCAATTATCTCAGAAACATTTTTTCTTTCTCTTTTGTTCTCCATCTCTTTCTCCATCATTCTCATCACCCCAACATCTACCTCCCTTTTGGCAATAGGGTGGTTTTATATACCTGCAGTGTCCAGTAAAATAGCCACTAGCCGCATGTGGCTATTTAAATTCATTAAAATTAAATGAAATATTAAAATTCAGTTTTTTCATTCCTACTGTGTCCTGTGGCTGCCATGTTGGAAAGTGCAGGCATGGGACGTTTTCTTTAGCGCAGAAAGTTCTACCTCACAGCCCTGTTCTAGCCTGTTCTAGATTTTTGGTAGGAATGGGTTGAATATTAAATAAAGAAGTTATTTTACTGTACACAAGCAGCTGAATTACCCCCTGAACTATGAGACTTGCTTCTTAGATTCTAGATAGTGTTACCTCGGTAGTTGTAACTGCACATCTATGTCTGGGTTCTACTACAATCATTCCAAAATCAGTTTAGGTCAGCCTTGAGATGTGCATTCCAAAATGCGCAGTCCAGGCCAGAGTCTGTAAATGGAAATGTAGGAGCCAGGACAGGAGAAGTAGTATTACTGCTCCACTTAGCACTGTTCAACCAGCCAGTGAAGTACTATGTTCATCCCTGAACAGCACACTCTGACCAGAAGCCTGACTCTGAAACGTGTCCAGGGAAAAACAGGACAAAGAGGGGACAGGGAACAGGGCCAACAGGGCTGGCTAAAGAAAATCCCAGCTTTTGATCTAGGAAAGAGAAGATTTAGAGGCACACAATCTGTGCCTTAAGATAACAGACAGGTCATCATGACAACGATGGGTCAGGCTTGTTCTGGGGCCACAAAACAGAACTGGGGGTCATGGCTCAGGTAGTAGAAAACAGATTTTCTGGCTAATACAAGAAAACACTTTCTATAATGGGTAGAGTTACCTGAAAATGAAATTAAATTCCTCCAGAAAGCCTCAAGTTCTTCGTAAGAACACTTCAGTTGAGATGGACAGTCAATTGTTAGGCATATGATGTAGGAGATTTGAGCCTCAGACTTATCTGTGTAAAGATTAATAACTCAATATCACCTCAAGGTCTCCTGGGGTCTATATCGTCCAGAAAAACACTTGCTATGTCTAAATATTAAACCTGTTCACATTGTTGAAACCTTACATGTTTTCTCCAATGCAGCTCAAAACCTAAAAGCATAAATATCTTTCTAACACATGAAGTCACCAAGGGGCTAGGCTTGTCCCAAGAACACAGCAGGAGCTCAGGAAATAATTACTAGTAAAGGGCCATCATTTCAGAGAATTTGTATTCATGAGAGCTGTTCCTTCTCAAGTCACCCTAAATAAAGGAAGGGGGAGGGGGATGAAAGGGGAGGAAAAAAACCAAAACACCTTTATACACCCAGAGAAAATGGAGAATAAACATAGAAAGTAGCACTAAAATCAGAGAGGTTTTTGTGATGGAAAATCCAGTCAAGCAGTTTCTTGCCGAAAGCACTTGGGTTGCTTCTCTTTTGCCTCAGAATAAAGTTCAAATGCCTTTGCATGACTTCTGCTGACTGGCCTTTCATGACCTGGTCCTGTTTCCTCTCCAGCCCCCTCTCTCCTGAGTCCTGCTTTGCCAGCTAAGCACTGACTGTTTCAGTTTCTGCTTCACAGGCCTTGACCTGTCCAGCCTCTTGACCTGGAGCACGTTGGTGCCTCCGCCAGGAACACGCTTTCCCCACCTGCTCTGCCCCTGCAGCATCCCTGCGCTTTAGATGTGGCTTACGCTGTTCGTACCAAAAGGAGTATCTTGTGATTCCCCCAACCATCTGTAGACGGGGCTCGGGGCCTGGTTAGTGGTTGATGACAGTGTTGGATATACTGTAGATGGGTTTGAACAGGATGTAAGCTCACACATCAAAGCCCCAAACTAACACCCCCAAGAGCCATCAGCTTGTTACTAGACAGGCAACCTGGGGTACAACTCGCATAGAAACCCAGCTTCTTACACATGCAACCACCTGGATGAATCTCAAGTACGTTTTTTTAAAGAAAGGAGCTGGACACAAATATCTATATTGCATGATTCTGTTTATATGAAATCTAAATGCAGGAGAAACTAAGGTGATAAAATCAGATTTTGAGGTGTGTGGTGGAGGTGTTTGGAAGGGTCACAGGAGAGAGCTTTCTGGGGAAGCTAAACTTTCATCTTATTTTGGGCTTTGAATTATGCAATTGTCAAAACTCATCTAATAGGACACTTAGAAAGAAATTAATATTGATTTTTACAGTATTTGTATTTCTCTATGCTTCTCCTCCCATGCCAGCCTCATAATGTATTTGCTCTCTGTGGAGACTTCTGGAATCCGTAGCTGTGGCTTTTGCAAGCAGCTCTTCCTGGCAGTGTGTCCTCTGAAACTACCCCTCTCACTTCACTTCTGGTGCAGCTCCCAGACCAACACCCATCAGGGTTCAAAGCTGATCTGCATCGCTATGGATTGAATGTTTATGTCTCCCCAAAATTCTTGTGTTCAAACTTAGCCCCAATGTGATGGTGCTGGGAGGTGGGTCCTTTGGAAGGTGATGAGGTCATGAGGGTGGAGACCCCATGACTAGATCAGTGAGAAGCTGCCATCTATGAACCAAGAAGTGGGTCCTCATCAGACACTGGATCTGCTAGTGCCTTGATCTTGGACTTCCAACCTCCAGAACCGTGAGAAATGCATGCCTTGTTTGAGTTCCCAGCTCATGGTGCTTGTACAGCAGCCTGCACGGGCTGAAGCAGGCACCACACTCAAAGAACGCCCCAGTCGCCTACTGAGCCTTCCACTCACCATACTTTTGGGGACAGTGAATTCCAGTTCCAATTAAGGAAATGATTCCACTTACTATGAGATTGCATTTGCGAAATAATTGGAGTGTTGACTCCCATTGGCCCCTCTGAGTTGTGCTTTATCTCTTTTGCCTGAGTCTGTGTCTGGGCTCTTGCTCAGTGTTCATTCTCTACAAGGGACTCACCAAGTGCAGGTGACCTGTCTCTCCTGGGCTGGATGTGGCTAAATATAAACAGAAAGGGAGGAGGATGATAGGTAGAAATTAGATAGATAGATAGATAGATGATAGGTAGATCAAGATAGAGAGATAGACAGATAGAGAATACATGGATGGAAGATGTGTAGAGGCAAAAGCTCAGTCCCTCCTAGTGTGTCCTTCTGCCTCTTCCTCACCAAAGCATAAAAACTCATAAGCTTCACAGGCCCGAGGAAGAAAGCTTGATATTGCACGGTTTCCCAAGGAGCTATAAGAAAACTGGATCAACTAAACAAGTACTAACAACAAGCCAATGTCTCCCAGCCAACACAGACGCCTCACCATTTTAGCCAAATCAGTGAGGTTTAAGTAACCCTTTAAAAATCTTCAGATAGAGATTTTTAGAGGAAAACCGCACCCTGTTGAGCCAGTCAGCCTACTGCCATTCATTTATGAAGGAGACACACCTCCTGCAAAGAATCTCTCTCAACCATATTTAAGGAAAAGGAAGAATGAGGCATAAATACATATGGTGTTGTTTACCAATCGAGAATTCAGGGGCCTGGTGGTTGTAATGATTTTACATCCTTGCATAATTCTTATTGTGAATGAGCTGGTGGGGGGTGCAGCCCTAAATGTTGAAGGGATTCAAAGAGAGCAAAACATCAGGTGAGGTAAGATGCTCAGCCCACCTTTGCTGGCAGCAAGTAAAGGAAATCTCACTCAAGGAGCTTAGGTAAAAAGGAAGAACAGGAGGCCTCTGTGACTCCCACCCTCCTGTGAAGGGTGATGTCTTGGGTTTTTGACTAGATTCGGAACAGGAAACACTCCTGTCTTGTTTCCTCTAAGTGCTTTCTTCAGAGGGTGACCAGATGGCCACTGGCAGGGCTGGTCTTTATTCTTTTCACAATTAGAAAGTCCAGTGTTCCCAATAATTCTGCAGTAGCCCCAAGACTGGCCTTGAATGACCCCTGAGGGCCATGGGCTCATGTGAGAATGAGAGACTGAGGACCAGAAAGCAGATTGCCACGACTGCGGGTAGCTTCCCTGGGTCTCGAGGCCAAGCAGCCTCAGCAAAACGTGTGGACCGGCGAGAGGCAGTTCCCATAAAAGGCACATTCTGTCACCAGAACAATGGCTGGTAGACAAACAAAACCGAAAGCCGCCAGAGAAGCCGGGATGTGGGACGTCATCTCTCCTTGTGTTGACATGGAAATGGTCAGCATGCATTTTGCTAATTTCGGAAACAACAGCAGCAAGAAAACAGGAAGCCGCTGAGCCATCACTGGGCCTCTGGGGTCGCCCCTCCTGCTTGGGGGCAGGACAGAGGAGACAGCGTTGAATTCACCAAATTTCATAATATGTTGAGCCTAGAGGCACACTTGGTTCAAAGATAACCCTTTCTTTTTTGGTATCGTGACTCGGAGGGAACTTGGGAGGTGAGGAGGGAGCAGGGCCATCCCAGGGATCTCAGCCCGGAAGGTGCCCTTTCCTTTAACCTCTGCCTGTTCAAGGTCATCTGATAAAGTGACTTTGGAGCCAGGTGGAGGTTGGTTCAAATCTGACTCTGCCGCTTAGACGCCACGTGATCTCCGAGAAGCCACTTGCTCTGATCTTCCCCACTGCTTGCCTGCAGGACTGTTTGAGGTGAGAGTTCAGTTATGATGGATACATGACGTCCACACACCAGGTGCTGAAGACCTGCTGGTTTCCTTCCATGGCTGTTTCATCCTTGCTGTCAGTGAGATTCTCAGGGTAAGAAGAAATGCGAAGGGATATATGTCTATCAAGGCCAAAACACTCCTGTAAAAAGAATAGTTTAGAATAGTTTTAGAATAGTTCTTACAAATTAACTAATGTTTTTATATGCCTACTCTATGCCACTTAATGCTCTAAACACTTTACATATATTAATGCACATAAGCCTCACAGAAATACTATAAGGTAGATACTCTCACTATCTCCCTTTTGCACCTGAAGAAACTGAACTCCAGAGAGGTAAAGTGATTTGCCCAAAGTCACACAGCCAGTAGGGGTAGAGCTGAGATTCAAATTCACGCAGTCGGGCTCCAGAGTCTAAGGTCCTCAACAATTTCATGCTGCCTTGAGACCAATTACATAATTTTTTTCAAATTCTTTTTATCTTTTTAAAAAATCATGACTACATCAAAATTGCTTCTGGTGCTTTATAAATTATAATGCAGTGATAGTTAAGTATTGACTTTCCTTGTGAGATGTTTGTATTTCTTTGTCATTGATGAAGTTCTCCTGATTATAAACTCTGTTAATGGTTCCAATGAAGGAGTTGAATCCAACCTTCCACAGGACACAAAGAATCTCTCCAACCTACATATTTTTACGTGCCTTTTGTGATGGGAACAAAGCGTGTCTGGGGACTACAGAGAATCGATTATTACCGGAGAGGTCATCTAGAAAGAGACAGAGGCAAAACAAAAGGGTTTTGGTAAAGCAAATGAAAACATCTGTCAGTGATGGAATAGGACTGAATTGCCCGTAGTCATTGGCTGCCGTGGACCCACACGTCTAGAACAGAAGTTAGAGAAGTGACCGCACGGCAGGGCTTGAGTCATGGCCCAGAACACAACTAGGGGATGCAGAGGCCCAAAGCATATCAAATCCACATCCCGGAGAGAGCGTCCCTGGGATGAGGAACACAGCGGCATTGGGAATTGTTATTAATAGTCTGCACACGAGGATAAAAATGTTCTTCTTCCTAAAGACTGGTTTCCATCCGATGGATCATTCCTAGGAGTGGGGGGATGCGGCTGCAGGGGCCACAGGAGGCTGAGACGAGACCACAGTACGTGGTCTAAGGAACAAGCAGTGCAATCCAGAAGGCTATTTGATCCCTTCTACATCCTCTTCTTTTCCAGGAAACAGTCCCATCGCGCAATAGATACAAGATACAAGGATGGATTTACAGCACACACGTGTGTACACACATACGTACGCACAGATCTGTGGCACCCCTGTGTGTGTTTGTGTAACAGATGCAACAGAGTGTGCCTGAGATGCCCACCCTCCAGAGCCCCGCTGACCAGACACGCCCCGGGAGAGTGGTCACTCCTGTCCTTTTCTGAGAATCACCCGCAGCTTCAGAGAGCCCCCTTGCCCAAGAATGTGTCCCCCATTTGGGACAACTCGGGTCCAGTAACTGGCCAACACGAGGGCATAAGGGCCTCAGGTGAGAGCAACTCGGAAGGGCATCCGGCTTGAGTGCCTGTGGGACCAGTGGGGACTTTGCTGTGACCGAATCCCTGTTCTACTTCTCCTTCTGTGGGGATCCCACCTCCTTCCTACCTCTTCGCTTCCTGAGCCCCCCACAAGCTCTGCCTCGAAGCTACTGGGGCAGGCGGCGGAAATTGGCTGCAAACCTCTGTCTCTCATCTCTTGAGGCCTGCTTCCCAGGGAACCAGATCAAAATAAATATTTATCCCCGTCTCTGATGCGAGCGACGAGAGGAAAGCATTTCTGACTTCGATGGGAGGTGGAGGCACTTTCCCCTCTCCTCCTGTCGTGGACACTTAGAAGGCTGCCGGGTACCAGGGAGTTAATAAAGTTCAGAATTCTAAATTCCAATCTGTCCCTGATAAAAAGTGGACAGTTGAACCTCAGTTATCATGGCTAAAATTTAGAAAATCAGTGGGGAAATTATTGTTGCATAATTTTAAGAGCACATAACAAAAATATTTTAGATTCTCTTTGAGTGAAAATTAAACCATTTCTGCTAACATTTGTGTTATTTTTTATCTCGATATAAGATACCTTCACAAAAACATGTTCTCAATTGTTATCTGCAGCCCTTTTAGATTGAAATTATGGAACTAATGAGACAACTTAATTATGATTCTGTGATTTTTTTTTTTTAAACCAGAAGGGCCCTCTAAATTTGGGGACGGGTATGAGTGACAGTAAATTAATAAGTCAGTCAGAGAAATAGGACACAGAGTAACACACGTCAGCCTTTTATACCAGATGCCCTTTTGAAGGAGAGGAAAGAGGAGGGAAGTGAGAGAAGATGAACTTGAATAAATTTTGATGATTCTTTTCTGATGTGGAGACGTGTACGGATACATACGGTGCATGGGGCGTATGCCTGTGATTTTAGAAAGTGGAACCTCTTGTTTTGTCATTGCCGATCCCTTTTTAGCCACACGCATCTGTGATTTTATCAGGTTGGTTTGCACACCTGAGTTCCAGTTGCTTCTGAGTCTCTTGGTTGGTCATAGTGGAGGGTGGGATTGTTGGGGAGGAAAACTGTTTCAAATACAATGAACAATTGCAAACTTTGATGACAACGTTTCAAGATACAACGCGTAAAAATGAAGAACTCCAAAAGGAGTGTCTTTTCAGCCAGGCTTCTATTTCTGGCTCTACAAACAACTAAGGATTTGTATTGTAGAATTTTAAATATCATGAGGAGACCACCAAGGACTATGTGGTGTGCGATGAAAGACGTGATGAAAGGCCATGCGTGGGCTTCTAGAACTCAGACGTCACGATGATAAACATTCTTCTGGATGGAATGTTTCCCCATTTGTCTCTCTACTGTTCTTTGAAGAGCAGGGCACACGTTGGGAATGAGTGGCCCACATTCCTTCAGAGCACAGAAAAGAAAGTCATTCGAAGGAGACTGAACTTCCCTTGCCGTGCAGCGCACGTGCACACACACAGAGTAAACATAGAAAGCATCTCTAGAGAAAATGTGGGAAAAGAAATTCACATGTCTGGAATTTCCCAGCAGTCTGTTTTGTATTCTGAGGTTTCTGCTAAGACCTTACGAATTCCCAGTGATGACACTAACATACCTTCCTGCACTGCTTTCTGTACAGAAAGATGTTAAAAATACACATGTGGGTGTTTTATGTAACCCTTCCAATCTTACATAGTCTTTTGACAGTTTGATGAAAGGGCAGTGGAATATATGATCATTTAACTTCCTGCTGGTCAGTAAAGCACAGAGAGAGATGGGAACGTGGTTGTCAGGGAGTCTGGTCACTCGCACGGTCCACACTGGGACCCCGGGTGGAGGCCGTTAGTCACGTGACTGAGACACAGCTTTAGGGGTTGCTTAGATGGTCACTTGTGGCTCTAGAGGTTTGCTCCACCTCCAAAGCTTGGTGGAGACGTCTTGTTTACTCTGATTAAAGACCTTGTCAACACTTAAGAGTTTCACTGACTTGGCCTTTGAAAGCGGTGAAGGGTCTTCGACCAGAATCGAGGGAGGCAGATGAAAGGGGCCCCCGGGCTGTCTGCAGAGACATCCTCTCCCAAGACCCCGCAGGGCTCCCCAAAGGACACCGCCAAGCACTCTGCGTGACCCCTGGAGGCTTGTCCCCCACTTAAACTGACGTGTCCAAATCCATCTTAAATCAAGAGTGGGTAGATTGAGAGAGAAAAATGGTTTGAAATCACCTGAAATAACTGGAAAACAGAATGTATTCTTCAAGGAGGATTTTCTTCTTGGGCACATTCTCCTATTCTGAAATGTCAGAGCACCTCCAGTACTTAAAGTTCCCACTTAGTGGTATTTGATCTGTCAGTATTTAAGATTTTATTTAT
The DNA here is from genome assembly GCF_005190385.1 of Monodon monoceros. Lineage (NCBI taxonomy): Eukaryota > Metazoa > Chordata > Mammalia > Artiodactyla > Monodontidae > Monodon > Monodon monoceros. The sequence continues at coordinate 26,440,765 of NW_021703778.1, forward strand.
TTATTTTTCTAAATTTTATTGAAATATAGTTGATTTACAATGTCATGTTAGTTTCAGGTGTACAGCAAAGTGATTCAGTTATACATATATATATATATTTTCAGATTCTTTTCCCGTATAGGTTATTGCAAGATATTGAATATAGTTCCCTGTGCTATACAGTAGGTCCTTATTGGTTACCTATATAGTAGTGTGTATATTTTAATCCCAAGCTCTTAATTTATCTCACCCCCTCCCCTTTGGTAACCGTAAGTTTGTTTTCTATGTCTGTGAGTCCATTTCTGTTTTGTAAATAAGTTCATTTATTCAGATTCCACTTATAAGTGGTATCATATGATATCCGTCTTCCTCCGACTTACTTCACTTAGTATGATTTTAAATTGCTCCACTTTCTAAATATATATTCTATCACAAGTTTTTATTCACAAATCCTTTGCTTTAATGAAAACATTAAGATCGGTCTCCATGGAATTAGTGAGGCATTTTTAGTCATTGGAGAGAAAAACTCAATGGATATTTTCCCACGTTCACTACTTAGGACCTTGGGTGAGGTCCAGCATTTGAAATTTGAAACTTGACAGTTGAAAGGGAGAATTCTTTATGGAATTTCTTTTTGAAAATATATGTGAACTCCCAAATTTTAAATCCCAGCCATATTCTTACCTTGTCCATTGATGGACACAATTCAGAATCTTTATTCCAATATTTGCATTTAGAACTGCTGCCCACACCTTTAAAACATGACCAGAGGCAACTACTAGTAAAAGTTTAAGATGACCAAGGATTCAAATAAGTGCCAAGAAATGAAGGGATGAGATAGTTGTGACACTAAAGATAATAAAAACGGTTAGAGTCAGGGAATAAGACAATGTGCTGCTCAAGGTGAAACAAGAAGTTCATGAAAGAGGGAATCTGGACGAAGCGCATTCTTGGCAGAGAGAAGAGCATCTTGGAGGGCGAGGGGCATGGCTGCGTGGATGGGGGGCAGCTCCTCACTGGACCCTGGCTTTCCCTTGAGTGTAATGTGACGTGGTTAAAGAGGTTAAAGCGAGTGACATGTCACCACGCTTATGTTTCAAAGTGCTTATTCTGGGCTTGATGTTGAGAATAAGTTGGTGGTGAGGTGTGTGGGGAGGGGCAAAGCAGGAAGCACAGGAAGGAGCTGTGGCAACAATTCAGGGGCTCAGTGAGAGGGCTGAATTCTGGGCATAGTTTAATAGTAGGAGCCGCTCACTCGTAGGAATAGAATCTGGGGTGTGTGAGGAGAGGGGTCACAGGTAACCCCCCGAGGAACAGGAGGGGAGAGCTGTCATTTTCTGAGAAGAAGTTTGGAAAGTGGGGCATTTATCTTTTGACATCGTGCACTTGGGATGCCAATTATATAACCAGCGGAATTGAGGGTACCAAGGCGTGAGCGTTGAAGGGAAGGTCTGGGCTGTTGATAGAGGCTTGGAGGCTTTGGGAGAGGGGTGGGCAATCCTTAAAGCCATGGACTGGATGGCATCACCAAGAAAAGAGTCCCCAGGCCTGAGCCGGGGATGTCAGACATGAGAAGGGATGAGGGGTATGAGGAAGGTGCCCAGGGAACCAGGAGGAAAAACAGGTGAGCCTGCTTCCCGGACGACAGGAAAGGATGCATCTCCAGAAGGAAGACATGCCTGTCTGCACCCGATGCCAGTGAGGTCAGGTGAGGTGATAGGGAGCTGATAGCTGGACTGGGGACACAGGTGAAATGTGACCTCAGCTAGAGCTGCTGGGGGAAGGCTGTCTGGGGCTTTCAAGTGGCAGGGGAGGAGTGGAAGGGGCAGTATCACCCACGGGACCTTAAAGAACAAAGACAGATAATGGTCAGCAAAAAAATTAGTTTGAAAAACTGAGAAAGGTGAACTAAAGTGTTATAAGAACTGGTCTCTTAGATTTGGTGATTATACCAGGACTCGTGATCTTTAAGTCAGTGATTTTATTAGAAGAGGGATAAATTGTGGTGGGATAAAGAATACCTGGGAAGAAGGAAAGCAGAAATTGACAGCTCAGTCTATTTCTAGAAGTTTAGTGTCTGAAGGAAAGGACGATTAGGAGGCATATCAGCACCGATCTCAGAAACACCGTTGCTTTGTATGTTATCAGATGCTTATTTGTCCATATTTTAACAGCCCTGAAAACAGGACGCATCTTACAGTTGATGGCAGTTCTCAGTGTTTACTGGCGGCATTTTTTTCATTCTCTGCGGCTCATAATGTAATGGTGCGTTTTATGATCAATATTGCTTAGAGCTCACAAAACATGGGCGTATAACGAGTGACTAAACCAAGGAGAGGGAGCTGTAAGTGGATGTGAAGACGCAAGAGAAGGAAATGGAAGAGATGGCCTTGAACAGCCTTGTCGTTCAGTAAATATTTGTAGAGTGAGTGAGTTAAGAACATTGATGGGGTGGTGAGAGTGAATTTTAGTTATACTCTGTGTCCAGGGCTGGAAGGACAGAGGTGAGATGCGGGGGGCGTGGAGGTGAGATGCGGGGGGCATGGATGTGAGATGCGGGGGGCGTAGAGAAGAGGGCCAGGCTGATGAAAGCCCCGGACACAGGATGGAGTGGCCGCCGTGCTCAGTGAGGGCGTGGAGGACATGGGGAGGACAGAGCGTCTCGTTAGCAAGGGGACTTCTTGGGGGAGAACAGTTCCCCAGGCCCGGGTGTGTCGTTGACTGCCTTCTGGAAGTGAGACAGAGGTTAGGGCGGGGAGGGTGCAGGCAATCCATCAGCCTGGATGTGGGTGTAGGGAGGGCGGTCCACAGGCGCAGCGGTGGGGCAGGGCAGGAACCGCTGGAGGAAAACCAAAGTCCTGGGGGTCTCGGAGGAGGAACTCCGAACATGGAAGGGCGAGCAGGAGGTGGTGAGCTTTGGGGACGGGCAGGAAAGCACGTGTGGGGTGAGGCAGCCAAGGCAGGAGGGGAACCTGAGATCAAGCCTCACCACAGCCCTGTGGAAGGATGTCCCCTCCCAGGCTGCAGTGAGAAAACAGAAGCTCAGGGAAGTCGGCACTGGAGACTTCTCTCTCCCAGGAAGTCCCCAAGTCCTGCAATAGTCACCGCAAGTCAGCTCTGCTGTGAAACAGGTCAGAGGAGGGTGTCCTCTCAGATGGTGGCAACTTCTCAAAGGGGCCTCGTGTCCGGTCACGGTGCTCAGGCCACCACCTTCCCGGAGCTGCTGCCCCCAACCTGGAGACCCCTCAGGACAGGGCAGTGGGCTCTCTCTCCTCTACGTGCTCAGGGCTGCGTGGATGGGGCTGGAGGGAGTGAAGGCAGACGCCCCCATCCCATCCTCCTCTGCCCGGACCCCTCCCTGCCCGACCCTCATTAGCTGGACCTCCCTCTGCAGGGCAGACACCCGCTGTTAGCATCTCCCCTGAGAACCCAAGGCCCCCAGGCAAGGGAATCAGAGTGAGGCCAGCATCCCAGAAGCAGGAAGCTGAATATTCAGGGGTCCTTGGTCTACTTAAAACACCCAGTGCCTTTAATACTGAACGCAGGAAAGTGCTAGCAACGCCCCAGCATATGAGAATCTTCTGCGTTGTGGCCACTTCTGTCTCAGTGATGAAAAGATGGTACAAACCACTGTGGATGTGTCATCTCAGGAGCAGTGTGTAAGCTTCCTCACAATCCCGAGGTGTTCTCTCTCTCAGACTCAGTGTGTCCCGTGCGTCACCACTTGACTGTGGCATCTTCTTTGTTACCCCGTGGGTGTACTTCTACCTCCTCAATCAACCCCTGAACTACCTGTTCTGAGTCTTTTCATTTGTCCTGGGTTCAGGGACCAGGAAAGAGAAACGGTCCAATAAAGTTCATGTAGACAGTAAACTGCAGAATTTGAACTTGAACCTGGATCCTTCTCAATCCGAAGCCCATGGACTTTTGACCCAACGATATTGCCTCTGATGAATGACGGTCCAGTATTTCTCAGCCAGGTTCCAGAACTCAATCCAGTTATATGAACACAGACCTCAAGCCATCAAAGGAATTAGGAAGAAAACTGTTCCTGTGTTCCTGCAAGCTGGAATACAGGATGCAACCAATGACGCCTCCAAAGGTCAAATTAGCAGGGATGTTAAATAGTAAAATGATCATCCTGTGCTCTTTCAACTGAAAACTGTTCTTATTTATAGTTCACCAGAACCAGCCAAAGTCACTCTCACGTCTAATGTTTATCCAAGCATCACACTCGAATGTAAGCATTTCAGTTAAAGATCTGCAAATGCAGGCTCTGCGTGCTTATGTTTCCCTGCTTATAATTTTGTGAAATAAGCTAAGGCATATTCATACATAACTAAAACTATGAACATGAGGCAGGTCCACTGTGATGCCCACGGTCCCCACGGTGCCCTCGGCCTCCTGCACACAGATCACGCGCCCTGCTCACAGGCTGCCACATTACACTCTCCCCCTGAATTTGCTAAACGTGCATGGACGGCAGGGAGCAGATTCACCCTCAAGGAGGCAGAGGAGCTGGGCCTCCAGGAGACGGTGTGACCATGAGCGGGGACAGGGCTGACGCGTCCCGTCTGGAGAGAAGATGCTCCATGAGCCCCTGGACGTCGCAGGACCGAAACCTGCTGCCATGAGAGGAGAGGAGAGAGAGGAAGGAGGAGAGTTATCCTGTGAAGGTGTAACACACATCTCACGTTTGTCATCATCTTACAGAGTGTGAGGGGCTCAAATCACCCGGTATCGGTGCCGGGAGAAAACCAGGTCATGAATTTCCAGGCTTTTATAGCCACACCCCCTGAGTCCTTTGCAAGTCAAAATAAAGCAATTTCCCCATAGAAAATGGGCCATTACGGAAGGCAGAGGCTCTTGTTTATCCTTCACCGAGGACTTACCCAGGAGAGATGCTTCTGAGACAGAAAGAGATTCCCTTTCAAGTTTCTTCTCCCAAACTTAATAACTACACCCAGAAGCCTTGCAGACACTTTGGGATGGAGCATGACTGAAATCTACGCAGCCGGTGGAGACAGACATGGAATACCCAAGAAGAATGACCCTCTTGTCCCCTTCAGACTCCTGTTCCATTAAAAGGAATATCTGAATATGGTATATCTACTTGTCTTTTAAAATAGGTTTTCAAATTAATATATGTATTACATATTTAAAAATTTTAAGGAAAAGGACTCACTTTTTCCTAACTCACAAGTAATGATTGCTCCCAGAGATGATAAGGGGATAAAAGAATTCACAGTCTGCAGTCTGCCTTCCAGTTTCAGCCAAATCCCTGGAGGACAAAGAAAATAGATAAAAACAGCTGATGGGCCCCCCAGCTACTGGCGCGTTTTATCATGTGATGGTGGCTAGCACATGCTCCAGACAGAAACAAACATTATTCTGTAGCTCTTAGCCACCGGTGTCCTGTGATCAGATGATAGCCCTTTCAAGTAAAATGTCTCTATTTAAAAATTCTTTACTCTTCATTCTTTTCTTTAAGTCTTACACACCCAGAATTATATGTACATATATGAAAGGCCCATTGAAAGTGTTTGGTTTGTACCAGGAACAGGTTCCTCAAACCTATGAACACTGTCCCTGCCTTCTGATAACTCATACACGACAAGCCCTGGAGAAAGAGCCTCTGTGCTCCAGGCGGGGAAGCTGGTGGAGACCCTACAGGTGCAGACCTGCCCTCCAGTCCTCAGGCCCTTGAGCTGCCTTCTGCCACCATCCCATCCTCCAAAATAACTTCCCAACCACAACCTCTTCCTTTGCAAATCCCTCACAGTTTGCATTCCCTTAGTCAGTTGTTCTCAAATTTAATTCTCTCCCAACACGTGAGGGGAACAAGGCCACCCTCCTAGTGACCCTATGGTAGCCTCTCCCTTTGGGGTGTGGGAGGAGCCCCTTCTCCACCCCATTCACGTCCCTGCCGCAGTCAGAATCTTCCTGTCCTAGAAGGGAGCGTCCCAGGTGCACACCTGATTTAAAATGCAAGTTTCACTATTATTCAGGGACCGGAGGCCAACAGATCAGGAGACAACTGCCCTTGAGAAGATATCCTGTCCCTCAGACTTCTCAAGATGAGGGGGCACGTGGGACCAGGTGGGGAAACAGCGGGGCCAGTTAGAAGAGAGAGGGAGGGGGTACTTGGGCAGGAGGCTTTATTACGGTTTTTGCAGGAGGCCGGCTGGGCAGACTTAGTAGGATTGTTTGGTTTAAGTAGCTCCAGCAGCTCTGGGGCACAGGGGCCGCCCCGGGTGCCTGGTACCCGCCCTACGTGACCCAGGTAGGCGGACAGCAGCCATGAGTGTGAGCACCCCCTAGAGGAGGGGATTGGAGGGGGCTCCCAATTGGTTGGCTTGCATATGAAAGATACCCTCTGCTGGAAGGGGGATTTTTGCTACCTTTAGGAATTCACCGCCTCTTCTCAATACTCTGTAATGACCTATATGGGAAAAGAATCTAAAAAAGAGTGGATATATGTATAACTGATACACTTCGCTGTGTAGCAGAAGCCAACACAGCATTGTAAATCAACTCTATGCCAATAAAATTTTTTTTAAGAAAAGAAAGAATTCACCAACCTGGGAGGGGCAGTCTCTCCCAGGTCAACGCCCAAGATGTCAAAACGCCAGAAAATACAGAAAACACAAAAACATGTTTCACATAAGGATTCATGCCTCTGAGTCAACCATTCCCCCAGCCCCAGCCCCAACCATGACCACAGGCAAGAAGAATCACTCTGCTTGGTGCTAGGGATTCAGAGAGAAATAAAGACGCTTTAACATGCATTAAGCCAGAGGGCCTCAAATTTTATCGTGCGTGTAAATCACTAAGCCATCTTGTTAAAAAGATTTCTGATTTAGTAGGAGGGGTGGGGCCTGAGCATCTGCATTTCTAGTCAGCCCCCAGGTAATGCCAGGGCTGCTGGTCCATGGCCCATACAAGTAGGAGGGCATTCAACTCAAATTATGTGTCCAATTTTTTAGGCACGTTCACTTGTTAACTAAAGGCTGGGAATATTATTTAATGTGTAAAAAAGAGCTTTAGCCTAAGACTTGTTTGCACTAAAGCAATTACAGTTACGGTTTCTTTTCTGTACAAGCCACTTTCTATTCCCCGAGTAAAATGTGATCTCACCATAGGGCTCATCCAATGAGAACTAGCCCAGGGACATTATTAATTCTCAAGACAAAAGGGTGCCAGTCAGCCACTTGGCGCTCAGGAGTTCCTAGGCTCTGGGACAGGGAGGAAGCAGGCCTGTGGGGCGGACAGATCTGAAGGCAGTTTTAGAGACTGCATCTGTTCTGGCATTAGAACCAGGAATGTAATCGACCCTGGGGTGGACACAGCAAAAGTAGAAACTCTTGCGTATTTTGCAACCATCCCAGTAACCCCAACCAGACGCGACCTAAGGTTGCCATGGATGCAAAGACAAAGGTAAATTTAGGGATACATTCACCAGGAAGGGCTCAAGGAAGAGAGGAAATGAGAATGGAAATGAGGTGGGGGGAGACAGTCACAACTAATGAATTAATGTAGATTTGGGGTGAGAATGAGTTAGCATTTGGACAACGACTAAATCTTTTGAAAAGGACAGCCATGTATTCCCAACAGGAAAAATAAAACAAAGTAGATGAAGTGGCCCATGGAGCACGGAGTTCAGTTTAACGATAAGCGATCACCTCCAGCCCTCTCTCCTGGTCAAAGGAACGACCTTTTTCATGTCCAGATAACAGACTTCAGGGTTCTGGGGATAAGAGGAACTTTTCCTTGTAGGAAAACAGCACAGCTCAAAATCCTTTGAAAAATATACACATGATTTTTAAAACACTTCAGAAAAACAAAATTACAAGAAAATCCTGAGTGACCAAAGAGAGACATTTCTCCTTTTGTCATTATAGGCAGAATGGTTATTTGCAGAGAAAGAGTCACATACCTTCCTCGAAATTTTTAGGAGCCTGTCTCTCCCTGGAAACACGCACCCAAAATCACAGTACGAACCTGTAGTTCAGGCCATGACACTCTCTCAGGCGAGAACAGAGCCCAGCCTGCAGCAGTGGCCGCCTGGGTGAGCCCGTCCTTCAGGACGCCCCCCTCCCCCTGTATCCGGCCCTTCCCTCCCACCTCCGTCGTGTCGCCTCCTCCCTGGAAGGCTAGGGGCGCGTCTAGACTTGGCCATCTCGGTGCAGGCAGGGTTACTTTACGCATGCTTAGGGAGACTCTCCAGGTGAATGTTCTGAATGAACTCACCTGCCCTTCGACAGGGTAGGCTATCTGCCTGGATGCTCTGTGATTCACTGTTTGGTCTTGAAACTCATGACCCGTGACCCAGCTGGTTTGTCCCATCTTGGATGAGAGGGGGCAGCACCATTAGGGTGACATCCAGCTCCCCTGCTGGGCCTGTGTATGACAGCGGCTGGAGTGTCTGTGTGAGCGGACACCTGTGTGAACACACCATATGCCTCCTTTATCAAATATTTGTATCACCTCGCACACAGCACATTCTTCTCTCTGCACAAAATGAACTCCTTCCACCACTAACCAAAATCACTCCCACCCATCATTCAAGACTCTGTTTAAATGTCCCTTCCTTAACGAGTGTACTCAGGACACTCAAATCAAAGGTGGACTTTTTGGTAAAGGATCTCATTGCACCCGTCCTGTCCTTCACAGAGTTTAACATACCCTTCAATAATATATCCTTGTGGGTTTTTACTTGTCTAATACCTGTCCTCTGCTAGTCCATAAACTCCCTGAGGATGGGACCGTATCTGATTTTCTTGTCATATACCTAACACACATCACAGTGCTTAACACCTAGAAGCCAGGTAACAAATACATGTTAGAAGAATTCGTGAGGAGGGAGTGAATGAGTAAATCAAGATGATTCCGCACAGCCTAGAAAATACTGTCGTGATGATCGCTGTCATAGCTTTTATCATCACTATTCTGGGGTTCAGTTTTTATTAATAACTTACAAATGCTATTCTCTGAATCAGACAGCAAACAGCACCTCTTATTATTTATCTGTGACATTTCTCAACTGAAGGGATCAGTTCACCTGGTGCCAAGTTAATTTCTGGTTTGTACATGACAGTTTTCTAGATAGATGCAGGACAGACACATTCTATATCCCGTTAAGTTTCAGCTAAGAATACTTTCAATCTCTAGTCAGTTTGATATCCCCAGCTCTGCTGCATGCTAAGAACCATGTTTCAGATGAGGCTCAAAGTAGGTCACAAATATGCATCAGCTTCCAACTCTGTGCTAGCCTGCACTGCAGCCTTGGGCCTGGGTAGGATGAGCCTCTACATCACCCCAGAGCCCCCCTGCATCCCATCCTACCACCCCTCTCTCCCCTACCTCCCCAACCCACGGTCTGTCCTTTCTGCCGTCAGTCCTACATAACACAAAGCAAAATTGTGGCGCCGGGAGAGAAGATACAATGGCTGTACAGCAGAAGTGAACAGAAATACGAAACAATGCAAGCGAGACAGACCCCACTGGCTGGCACCCAGAGACTAGTCAGGAATCTCGAGGGTTGGTCAGCTTTTCAGATGGGGGTGAAGATGGCAACCAGAATGTTCATTTCCCCTCTTCCCAAATCACCAGGTCTCCGCTCTCTTGGGGCTGGTCAGAAGAGTGGAATCTTGGCCGGGTGATCCGGGGCAGCTTTAGAGCACTTTAAAACCAGGGCCATAGGACTAATGCTGGCCGTCAACAAGCAGGCTGTTGGCTGCTTCTGGAGGATGTCTCACTTCACGACCTCCCCTTCTCGTCCAAGGGCATTCTTTGCTGTTGGCCTGGCTCTAAAGCTGTGGTTCTCAACCTTGGCTGCCCTTCAGAATCACCTGAAGAAATTTGGAAACTTCTAGAAGGAAAAACCCAAGAAGAATCCCCAGACCCATTAAGTCAGGGTCCCCTTGGTCCCCGAGATGAATAGATGCAACCATGGCTGAGACCTACCGGAAAGTGTCCCATCAGACTCAGGATGCAAGAGGCAACCAGAACCACCTATAACGCTACTTTTAAAAGCATTTTATCTAGGGGAAAATAAAGCATACATTCAATTCCACTCTTTTCCTCTTAGAATAAATTTTGCTTTATTGGAGCAAATGTAGCATCAACTGTTTCACTCTACACGGAAATTTTCAGTTTTCCTGTTCAGCTTTACAGCACCACTATTCTACAGCTATAATTTTATATGATGCCTTGCTGGCATTTGCAGAGTAAAACATTATATGTAGTTTCTAGTGCCAAAAGGTGTAGAAAGTTTTGTAAAACTCTGGAAGGGGAGAGAGCAATAGGTTTCTCTTAAGGTCATAAAATTTTTATTTGATTTTTTTCCCTCCTTTATACTGGTTGCTGTTACTTTAAAAGTCTTCTGGCATTTAACTGGCAATAAACAGGGCAAAACAAACTGTTCCTTCAGATTGTGCAATTTTTATTGCTCTGGTTTAGAGCCACCAAGTATGTCTTTTCGAAAAATGCTTGTTTAACCACCTTCTGTTTGTAAAGCAGTAAGGCTATTAGCTGACAAACCGGGGGGGTGAAGTAGTATTTCTGTGTGCCTCGAGGTTTTCAAAGATACTTAGAAACAATCTGAAGTTAAGTGACATTGATGATGCTAGTTCCTTAGCCAGAGAATTGCATGTAACTGAATCAAAGATGGCTGAGCTCCTTTTGAACCCACTTGTCGCGCCCAGACGTTTAAAGCAAACGGAAAAGTCAGCACCATCACTGCTGTAACTGAAGGAATCAGTGTGGAATTACCTGTTTACACGATCATTTAGAAGCCAGTGACCAGAGTAAATGTTTCCACACTAAATCAGGGAACATATTTTGGATCCCATGGGCAGCGCTGACAAGGAGGATGAGTTTTATTTTAGCTGACATTATGCCATGCTTCAGGTTTTCACATCTTTTCAGTACATCTCCACATAGGCCTAAAAATCTTCACAGTAACGAGTCAGGACCAAGGGGCGAGTTGCCTTCCAGAATATTCTTCAGGCAGGGGAAAAAAAAAGTAGGATTTCAGAGCAGTAACTTTTTAAACATTTAAAGACAAAATTGGGAGAATTTGGAGGATTCTTATTCTTCTCTGGACACATACATTTTTTTGCAATACCTTTCGCCTCCAAGGCAAATAGAGCAATAAGCTCTACCGTCAAATAGCTCTTTGTTTATTTGTTTTTCATCATTGCCTTCGCTGTTTATTTATTTATTTTTTGTAGTCATGGCCACAACCTGAAATGAAAAGGTTACTATTTCCTATTTGGAAATAACTTCCAGATACCCGCCCCCGCTCCAGTTACCCTTCCTCCAGAGTTTCCTATCTCCTGTCTATTATTACACAATGCAGTTAGAATTGTTTTTCTCCAATATTGCTTTATCATGTTGCCACCTTCATCAAGAACACTGTAATAATTACAATAATAGTATTTAATTTTATGGCACATTTCCTTCCCACTAGATACTTTGCTAAGTACATTATCCATGCTGTTTATTTAGTATCACGTTAGGAAGTTTTATTATTTTATTGTACCATTTTACCATTAATAATCATAGGCAGCTAAAGTAACAGCCAAATATCGCATTATCTAGAAAGTAGAACCCAGCTCTCCTGTCTTAAAAACCTCCTAATATAATGTTAAAAGCTGTCAGTTTCTCCCTGTAGCTTTGACAATGTTTCCTCTTAATACTTTTTTATTAGGTGCACCTAAGCTTAGTTATATTTTCCTTGGGAAGTTGAAACATTTATGTTGTATAATGACTCTCTTTACCTTTAGTAATGGTTTCGGACTTCAAGTTTCTTCTGCTTGATAAAATAGTATTACACCAGCTTTCTTTTATTAAGTATCTGTCTTTTGCGTGTGTGTGTGTGTTTGTGTGTGTGTGTGTGTGTGTGTGTGGACTTATAGTAAATGCAAAAAAAATAGTATACACACATATATGCACTATATATGTATATACATATATATGTGTATATATATAGACAGAGAGACATATTTTGAAGTTTATATATACATGCATCAGTTTACAAGATGAAAAATTTTCAATGCCCAAAGTTTCTAAATTCTCATCATTTGGATGTGTCTCTGGTAAATAGCAATTAGCTAGGTGTTTCTAAATGCAGTTAAAATACGTACACTTTAACCAGAATGTTTGGTCCATTTGCATTGACCATTGCAATCTTCAGGCATTGACATTGCCTCTTCAGCTGTGCAATTCACAGTTAAGATTGAATTAAACTGATTTTTTTTATTTTAGCTCTTTATTTATAATTTCTCAACATTCTATTTTTTCTCCTTAACGTGCTAGTCTATTTTTAAGGGTCCTTATTATTCACTTACATTTTTAGTCACCTTCTATATTTAACTATATTAAATATATATGTAATTTTTATGTATACACATATAATTCCGTAGATTTAGATTAAATTAGTTTAGATTTGCTATAGTGTCTGGTGATTCAAATCTTTCAATTGAGTGTGAAGCAAATACAAATCTGAGGCTCTTTCCCACAGGACACACCAAATTTTCAAATGGCCAATCTCTGGGCAAGTGTCCATAGGGCCTTGTTAGGTCCCAGTAATGTCATGAACATCTGAGGCTGAGAAGGGGCATCTGGTGGGATCCCCAGGTGGCCTCTTCCCTCCGGTAGTCTGTTGATCCTTGCTGGGCACCCTGCACAGACTTGCCACCTGCTGTGTCCGTGTGCAATCCTCTCCACGGTTTCTGGACAGCTTCCCTCCTGAGCACGTCCAGCTCATGTTGCCCCTGTTTTAACTCTGCGTTTGGGGGTCATCTTGTGCTCTTCTCATGAAGGGTTCACCTTGATGAGTTGGCAGGAGGTAGACCTCACTTTTAATCCGAGCTCCATCGTTAGGTAACCACACGTCCTGCATTTCCAGCCTCACCGTAAATGGGGGTGTAGCTGTGGGCCTTCTGATTCCAGGGAGGAAGATGAGATCATATTTGTGTGCATCTGTGTGTGTTTGTGTGTGTACACGTGCGTGGAGTATTTCTTTCAAGAGTGGGGGAAAGCTCGTGAAGAGCAGGAAGCACTTTTTTTCCTGCATCTGTCAATGTTTTCCGTGTCCTTGGAGATAGAGTTAATATCTGTTTCTCACCGTAAACGCGCTGGTGTGGAGCTGCTGTGGAGCTGATCCATGCTTCCATCTCGGCATGGCCTAGGGGACCCAGGGACCACAGAGCCCTCGTCCCAGCCTCCCCTGCCTCCCCTGATATGTGTGGCCTTACACCTGCTCAGTGCCCACTGTCGTAAGGGTAACACCTCTTCTTTTCAATATGTTCACGGGTATATTTGGAAAGACACTTTCTGTGAGCATGTTTCCAACGGAGCAGAAAAACAGAGAAATCAGTCAATCATTCCTTGTAAGGAAAGACTGTTCAGTTTGAAGGTATCTTTAATAACCAGACAATTAACTGTGATGCATGCTCAACTGCCAATAGGAGGGAAAAAAAAAAAAAGCAAACAACCCAGCAACCCCTGTTTCATTTGCGTTTGTTTTTGTCAGTTTATGAATAAAGAGGTTAAGTTCTGTCCAATACTCATGAAGGTTAGAGAATACATTTTTTCTTCTTTTTAAATATATATATATATATTTATCCGTAGTTATCATCCCATTTTTTTTATTACAAAGGATAATTTGTCGTTAGACCAGATGGCCAGATCAAATCCCGGCTGCAGGGGTCACTAGTTTGATGAACTTGGCAAATTGCTCCAATTCGCTTCGCTTCATTTATAGGTGGGATCACAGTGATGCCCACCTCAGGAGGTTTCATGAAAATTCGATTGGAAATGTCCATAAAACTTTCTCTGGAGGCAGGCATTTAGGAACTGCAGCCACACTAGTGGCAACAAAAAAATAAATCTTTGGTTAAAAATATTAACTTGTTTTTTTAAAAAGCTATAAACACGTGAAACCATGGGTAATTCCACAGTGGGGAACAGTTCCTGTCTAACTGCACCCCTGGCTTCTCACCATCCCCACACCTCCCTCTCTGGTCCCCTTTGTGTGTGGTTTTGCTACAGAAATGGGACTGACTACCTGAGATTTATTGCTTCCTTTCATCAAGCAGCGCTGTGCTCTGTATGTTGCTATATGTCTATAAATACAGATCTGGATTAGCTGGTCATTTATGGGTGCCTGATAGCTTACTGCATACAGGTAACAGGATTTATCTGACTAGTCTCCTACTGACAGCCCTTAATGGCTTTTATTTCCTTTTTGTCTTTTCTGTAATAACCATCCCTACTTTTCAGTTTTTGTGGACTTGACCTCTTATAGGACGAATTCCAGGAAGCTGAACTGAGCAATCAAAGGGTCCACCTGGCTAAGATTTTGTGTCTGGGCTGCCGAATTCCCCTCCAAAATCTATTGTGACGATTTACACCTCCACAAACAACTCATGAGGGCATCTACTTCCCTAAAGATTTTCAACCTTTGCCAATTGATTAGCCAAAAATTATCTTTTCATTGCGATAATTCATGTAGTTTTTATTGCTAGTATAAGAGGGTCCAGTGAGGTTACATTCACAGAATTGTATCTTCAGATGCTGTAGAAAGTGGGAGACAGCAAACTACCGTGACATACTAAGTGGACTCCACGTTCCCTGATCGCAAGTAACATTTCTGCAAGAGGCAAGCCCTGAGAAGTCTCCTTGGACCCAGGATTCAAAGGGAAGACAATACACTTACCGTGGAAGAGGCCATGGGTGGGGCGGTGAGTGGATTGTGACACGGGGAGGGCTGGTGCCCGCAGAGGGTATGGGCGAAGCTGGAACAGCCTTCGGGGCAGCCGCCACAGAGTCCCCCTTTAATGTCGAGCAATGATTGTGAACCGTGAGGGCTACACACCTGAGGGCAGTGGTCCAGCGCCCAGACCAGGAAAGGAACTCCCACCCCACAAACAAATCCATCAACAGAGCACAACCTGACTCACCCGTCAACGCCGTTCTCCTTCTCTTTGCCTCATGTTTGGAAGCAGGACGGATGCCCTTTGGACCGTGTAAGCCCCAGGATCTCTGGATAATTGAAAGGATGTCTCAAGAGGGTGGCAATCCTGTGCCATAGACTCTGTGCATGAGGGCATGTCGACATTGTCGTCAATTTGCTGGGAAAGAAAGAAAATCCAAGCTGGTAAAACATAACTAGTGTCATTGAAAGAAAATTTCACATGATTACTGGCCTTGTGGAATTCTTGCTTTGAGAATGTCCTATTTATAACCTCCATCCATTTTTCCTGGGCTGGTTTCTCTGGTTCTCGAGACGGGAAAGAGCTGTTTATACGTGGCTGATGTTAACTGTTGGCGTGAATATTGGAAACATCGGTGAAGGGAAAGAACTAGAAGGAGGGAAATGGAAATGCAAAGTGAAGCAACTTCTGGTTTTTAAGACTTTTTTGTTTACTTCCATTCTCACCAATACATTTTTAAATCAATTAAACGATAAAAACATGATAACATGTTTAGAAATCTTTTAAAGCATTAATAGATCTCTAAGGGAGCCTAGTAACCCCCAACTTATTTTGGGTTTAGAAGCTCCAGAATGTAAGCTGGAAGTTGATGGGACGGACAGGGCAAGAAGACTCAGTTGTTCCACAGGAGACCCAGCAAATGAAGGGCTTCTGAGCAAGGAGATGCCTGTGGTCAGATTATTCTTTTTTTATTGAAATATAGCTGATGTACCATATCATATAAGTTTCAGGTGTACAACATAGTGATTCACAATTTTTAAAGACTGTACTCCATGTATAGTAACTATCAAATATTGGCTGCATTACCTGTGCTGAACAAAATATCCTTGTAGTTTATTTATTTTATACATAGTAGTTTGTACCTCTTACTCCCCAACCCCTATGTTGCCCCTCCCCCTTCCCTCTCCCCACTGGTAACCACTAGTTTTTTCTCTATATCTGTGAGTCTACTTCTGTTTTGTTATATTCACTAGTTTGTTGTACTTTTTAGATTCCACATGTGATACCATACAGTATTTGTCTTTCTCTGTCTGACGTATTTCACTGAGCATAATGCCCTCCAAGTCCATCCATGTTGCTACAAATGGCAAAAATTCATTCTTTTTTATGGCTGAGTAATATTCCATTGTATATATACACCACATCTTCTTTATCTATTCGTCTGTTGATAAACCCTTAGGTTGCTTCCATTTCTTGGCTATTGTTGAACATTCTAGCAATCTGATCCATACTCATAGTTGGAATTGAGACAGCAAGGACTGTATCATTCAGAAAACAAGTTTACCTATTTTTGACAAAAAGTAAACCTTGAAACCACATTTCAAAGAACAGTCAAAAGTCTGATTTCAAATGGCAGCATGAATACTTACTGATCAGAAGCCTTGAGCACCCTTGAGCCTCTTGCAGGGCCGAGCAAACATGCACTGAACACAAGCTTTGTGCCAGGATGTAATGAGGGCACCAGTATTTTTAAAGATGTGAATGAAACAAACGATCTCCTTCAAGAAGCAGCCAGAGCTCTGTAAAGGGATGCAGATGTATAAACAGAAAAGTGTAATTCAGCATCAGATAGAAGCGTGTAATGACAAAGACAGTTCAGCAGAGTGGTTAAGATCAGAGGTGCTGAAGAATAACCAGGTTCCAGTTATTAGCTGTGTGACTTTGGGCAAGTTGCTTAAGTTCTCTGTGCTTCACTGCTTCATCTGTAAAATGGAGATAATAATAGACCCTACCTCCCAGGTCTGACTGAGGATGAAATTAGTTGATACATACGAGTAAGCAGAACAGAACCTGGAATATAATGAGTACTCGGGAAGTGTTAGCTGTTTTATGTTCATAAACAGCTGCCAACCTCAGCTTCCTCATCTGTGACATGAGAATTATGATCACAGCCCACCTTCAAAGGATGACCATGACCAGGTGGGACTACGCAAAGGCTCGAAGCGTTGTCAAGACTGTTCAAAGGCAAAGTGTTACTTGAATAATAAAGTTCCCCACCAAGGATCGTCACCACAGAAAAATAAGGTGTGAGTTTGTGAGTTACATCACAAGGGCCACCTGCCTTAACTTTTCACAGTGTTGCACTTTGTGCTTTTACAAGTGTTCATTGGTGATGAGGCCAAAATTGCCGTGTGATGACTGACCCGCACTGCTTCCCATGTCACAGGTTTTGTTAAACAGAAGCAAGTAACAAATACAAATCCAGCGCACACATGACTCACAACAAAACCCTTTCACCTTCCTAAAGACATGGGATCCCGGGAACACACGTGCCTCTGCCTGGCAGCCGATGAACCACGTGTGTCCAGCGTCTAAGGATTAGGACCACAGTATTGGATTTTCCCCATCACAGATTCAGGCCCAAAACAAAGTCCTCACCACCAAATGGAGGATTAGCATGGACGGAGTGGCAGAACTAAACCTGCTGACTTCGTCAACTGCCTCCATCATTTGCCGGACTCACCAGCCAGCTCAGCTGATTGGGCAGGGAAGTCCCATCTGGTGCCTAAAATCTACCCACCCTGACGAACGACCCCTGAGAACACTTGATCAAATTAAAGGATACAGCCCATCTTTCCTCATTCACAGGCCTCCCCTTCCAGGCCCCCTTTCTCTGTCTTTCCTATTCTGAATCACCTGGGAGTACCTCTGAGGATGCACTTGCAGCTTGAATGCATGGGCTGTTTGCTTCTAAAGCCACCCTCATGCTTTTCAGTAAAACTTTAAAAAATAGCAGACGATAGATGAGGGCATAGTGAACACACAGCTCTTACCTGGCCCCGTCAGGTCAGATGCTCTGACCCTGCGAAAACAGGATTTTAGTTAATGTTACTCTGTTGATACCACTTCGAATGGTACTAATCACTCGAAAATAAAGTAAGATTTCTGTCACGTTAAATGTCATTGTTCTAATCACTAGATCCTGGCATCTGAAAATAAGAGAAGAGAGAATATTTTTTCCTCTTTGCTGTGAATGGCAAGCCACGAGCTGTCCCTCTGATTGACTAACAGCTGTTTAATAAATCACATGATGGGATAAAGCTCATCTTTCCACCTAACTTGGTAGCTCATCTCTATCCCTAAATGCCCTGCTATCATGATGCCATATCCTATTACTGGCATAGCCACGAAAATCCTAAACAAGTCTGTATAACTGATGTTTCTTTTTTTCTCTCCCAGTTATTGTATTTGGAAGGTTTCAGGTTATTAAGAATATCAGGCAAAGAATGATTAGGTATCATTTCTAAGTGTCACACCAAATGCTTAAGGAATACCTCTTTTTTGTTGGTTTAGTCATTTGTTTTCCACATCTATAGTGATACTGAAGAAACGAAATACCGTGGTGTCTGTCTTCCAAGAGCTTCTCATTGAATGAGCATAGTGGGATCAACATTCTGGAACAATTGGAGCAGGGGAGACAATGCAGGGCTGTGTGATGGTGGGTTTCGGGATGAAGAACATCCCTAAGAGCTGGCGTGATCAGGGAGAGCTTCCTGGGGAGGTGTTCCCACCGGCCAGACACCCACTGGGTGAGAAGAGGAGATGGACAGTGAACTGCTGACAGAATGACCATGGGCAAAGTCAGGTGAGTGCCAGGGTCCATCCCTGGAGGACCCCGAGAGGCAGGTGAAGCTGGGAATCTGGTGCATCGTGATACACGGGGTGACTGAAAATGTTTGAGCCAGGAGACAGATGAAAGTAACTTCTTTTTAATAAATTTACTTATTCATTTTGGCTGTGCTGGGTATTCATTGCTGGGCACAGGCTTTCTCTAGTTGCGGTGAGCGGGGGCCACTCTTAGTTGCAGTACGCGGGCTTCTCACTGCAGTGGCTTCTCTTGTGGAGCACGGGCTCTAGGTGCACAGGCTTCAGTAGTTGTGGCACGCGGGCTCAGTAGCTGTGGCTCATGGGCTCCAGAGCACAGGCCCAGTAGTTGTGGCACGTGGGCTTAGTTGCTCTGCCGCATGTGGGATCTTCCTGGCCCAGGGCTCGAACCCGTGTCCCCTGCCCTGGCAGGTGGATTCTTAACCACTGTGCCACCAGGGAAGTCCCTAAAGTAACTTTTAAGGAAAATTAAGCTGGATGTAGTGAACAGAATGGGGGGAACTGGGGAGAATCTGTTTTGGCCATTTATCTGCGAGGCTGAGACAATGATTCTGGAATGACAGTCACAACCTCTACTAAAAAGACATCTAGAAAAAAATTGAGGGAAAATAACAGGACTTGGTGATCTGAGTAATAGTAAAGATACCTTTGGGGGCTTGGAATATATGGTTCTCGGTGTTTTCCAGAGAACCAATGAATTTGAGTTGGCTTTGGCCACTGCACTTAAAGACTGAAGGAAGCAGAGGCTTTAGAAGGAGGCCCTTCACAGATTTCCTAAAGGACTAACACAGTTCCTTTACGGAAAGCTCCTTACCCACATCCCCGCTATTCCATGTTTAAATAAAATATACTTCCTTATCATTCCGTGAGCTTCAACCACACTACAGATGCCGCTGGAATAACCCCCCTTTCTCTGCATGCTCGTTCCCAGAGCTGCCGACCCCATACCTCTTGTCAGGCCAGAATGACCAATGGCCTGGATGTGGACACAGCACCAGTCTCTCCATCACGACGCCTTCAACGCCCTCGGTCAGCACGTCTCTCACGGGTTGGGTTACAACGCTTAACAAAGCAGACCCGGTATTATTCTGACGGAGCACAGAATCCAAAATAGCCCTTTATAGCAAAACACATTTAAAAGCACATTTAAAAGGTTTCTTTTCAAAATGTTCTCCCAACTACTGAAAACAACTTTTTTTTAATTACTTTTTATAGCGCAGCATAGTACTTATAACCTTGTTCACTCATATATATAAAATGCCATTCTAATGAAAACAATAATAAATCAATCTTTGTTTGTGGTTGGAGGCCTTTTAAATTTGGCAAAGTTTGGGGCCTTAAATGTATTCACCTGGCTGAGTCATGCTCAGGATGGCAGAGTTTCTAGAAAGGACATGTTACTGCCTCTGATGGCTGAATCCTGGAAACAGGCAGTTACGCCCAAAAACCAAACGCTGGAATATTGTCTTAGGGCCTTTTAAGGAATGAAAAGACAGTAAATAGAGTACATGATACCAAATATAAATTATCCACTGCTGCACCTCCCTTAATGAAAATGGAGGAATGAAAACAAAGGTAGAGACCAGGACCAAAAAAATAAAGTAGTTTTACTTGTAATTCTTGTTCTCTGGCTATTCTCATTTGGTAAATTTAAATGCTGGAGGCTTCTAATCTGTCAGCTCTCCCTATAAATTCTCCATTTGGTGAACTCTTACATAAGTGTTTGCATGAATCAGTCCAAATATCTTAGGGACTCTACAGACCTATTTATTTCTTTTTAAACTAGTAAGAAATACTATTTTTAAAAACCAAATATTATTTCTTAAAAACCGAAGGCTTCACATTTTAAGATCAAGAAGGGAAAGAGGGCTTCCCTGGTGGCACAGTGGTTGAGAGTCCGCCTGCCGATGCAGGGGACATGGGTTCGTGCCCCGGTCCAGGAAGATCCCACATGCCACGGAGCAGCTGGGTCCGTGAGCCATGGCCACAAAGCCTGTGCTCCGCAATGGGAGAGGCCACAACAGTGAGAGGCCTGCTTACCGCAAAAAAAAAAAAAAAAGAAGGGAAAGAAATGTTTACGGAGCAAAGAATCCCAGATATTTCTCGAGCACTGATATACTCTCAATCATTGTATTTCTATCAGCATAAATATTTCAAGAATTTATTTATGAAGTAGAAGTAAATCAACATGACCTTGTTAACAGACACTAATTTGTTGTGATGTCCAGAAAATGCTGACAAGGTGCTAGAGCCGTTGGTGTTTCCTCCTGATGAATGAAGGGGACAGAAATAGAGTTTCTTGGTAGTAGGTGGCGTGTCCCAACACATACAATCACTGCCTTCCATTGCAGAAGGGGAAGTGCCGGATTCACATCGCTCCAGAGAAATAAGATGTACAGAGGGCTTTTGGGGGGAGGAGGTGGGAGTGGAGTAGTGGGAAGAGGGGTCCATTGAATCAACATGGATGACAAGACCGGAGTGACTAATACTTAGTGTGTCTTGGGTTACAGCTCCCAACAAGCTGATAGCCATCAACAATCAACAGCTTGCACCAGAGATGCTGCTCCTGTTTCACTTGAAGCTGTTTCTTATCACATGGTTGATGTTCTTTATTGCTTGTTTTAACAACTCATCATACAGAATCTACTGCATGTCAGCCACTGTGATAGACTCTGGAATTGTAGCCACGAGCTAAAAAGACAAAAAATCTGTCCCTGCAATCTGCTATTAGCGCATTGAAGCTATGCCGCTTTATGAAATGGGATATTATAATCAGACTTCCTACATCTTTAGGTTAAAATTAAGATTTGAGTTATGTTTTGACCTCATAAGAAGCCCTAAATGACAATAGAGTGAACAGAATGTATATTTCTCACTCAAGGAGTGGTATATGTAGCTTAACTAGTAATGATCAGGCATCATTCCATCCCCTGGGCAAGTTCTGTTTTCTCCAGTCCTGTTTAGGACCCCTAGGAGAGAAGTTCTTTCTATTCCTCTGGAAGTAGTATGGGATGCAAACACAACTCTTGGGAATTTTGCAGCCATTTCATCACCATGAGGGAAAACAACACGACAAAGATGAGCCATGGGGTTGGTTAAGCAAACCCCAGAGAAACACAAAGAATTAGAGCCAGGGTCCTACTCAATCCATACTATAGGAATAATGTCCAATTCCTACAGTTAATTGATTTTATATTTTCTTTTAATAGATGATGGTCAGTACCAAATTACTGACCACATAGAAAAGAGTAATTTGATCGTTTCATTTTTATCTGTCCATATTACAGTATGCTGAAACTTGTGTCACTTGCAACTATTTAAACCTATATGTCGGTTTAATAAGGATTGTGAGGTTGCAGTTTACAAAATAACAGGGTATAACAGTGAAAAACACATGAAGATAATTGATCAATAAAGCATCATGAAACATCCTTTCCAAAGCAAAATTATCTGAAAATTGACTTTTTTTTAGTTATTTGAATAGCTTTGTCATTTTTCTCAAAATAGTGATCAATGAAAAATATCTTTTATGATTCTATGATGAAGTATGTATTGTTGAATTAAGTAATAATTGCATCATAATTTCCAATGATTTTCTTTCTTGACGCTCTACCTCTAATGAAGTTTATTTTGTTTGGATTTTAAAAATCCCCTCAGGATAAATGTTTAATATTTTTTTAAAATAATGTGATTTATACACGTTTTAACAGAAACATGTACCATTTTAATAGAAACACACATATGCACGTACTTAGAGATTTTAACTTTTAGGACATTAGAATTTATTAGGACTTCTTATTGTCTTAAATAGTTTCAGTAAACATACAAAAGAAAATGAATTAAATTACAGTAGGTGGAGAAACTTTATAGTATATAGTCCATAGACGTAACCATCTGGATGCATGTGGAGGGGAGCAGAATATAGCTTTAACTGGTATGTTCTGGTCTGAACAGATGTTTCCGAACCCACATGGAGGATATGAATCTCTGAAAATAACAAACCAATTCCAGGGGCAACATTAAAATTATCAGCAACAAATGACTATTCACTAAAACTAATAAAAGCATCAAGACCGAAAGTCAGAAGCGTTTTATAAGGGGAGTGGGTCATAATACACCCTTTAGAACATGTGATATGTGCCCAATAAATACATATAAATGCAGCCACACTCACAATCATGTTAAGAAAAAATGTCCAAACCCCGGAAGCGAGGCAAAAGGATGGTTATTTGTGTGTGTGTTTATGTGTTATGTATGTGTTTTTGTATGCATTCCGTTCTGGTCATGCCCGTGAATTGGTAAGTGATCCCGCCATTTAAATTTCATCGTCCTGCCGTTTAACCTGCACTGACCAACTCCCTCCCTCTTCAAGTGTGACTACCATCCAACATCTTGTCTGTAAGTGCTACCCCCAATTATGTAAAAGCAAAAATCAGAGAGGAATCCATAAGATGGGGAAAAAAGAAAGGGAAGAAAAATGATCACAAGTAAAGATTTACATTTGTTTTATGTGTGTTTTGTTGGGGCTTGCTCCCTACAGGAATGAAGTAAATGAAATAAAGGAAGCACAAATTCCCCTCTGGAGTGGTGGCCCCCAGGCTGAGGCCGGAAAGGGGTGGGTGTGGCTGCTGAAGGGGGAGGAGTCTGGGAGGGCAGATTAGAAAACCCCGTGTAAGAAAAGCCTGGGAATCTGGAGAAAAGGAAATGCAAGTTCAACATTTTTGACTTAAAGGGGTTTTAGAGCCTAATTAAGTTGACTGGCTTCACTCATACAGAGGCTCACAAATTTTAAATGATTTCTCCAAGGTTAAGGAGTTCAGGCTTCTTGCTGCTCTGTTAGGTTCACACTTCCCGAGCTCTCTGAGTTCCTGTAGGGGCAGAAGGGAGTTGGCTGGGAAGATGCAGATGAAGCTCTGAAGGAGGTTGATAGCATACTGGAAAGAATATTGGCCGCATGGTTTAAAAGGCATCATTTTCTAAAAGAACTGACAATTCATTGAAGGCACACTTGGAGGGAAAGGAGTGTTCAGTGGAAAAGTGGGGAGCCGTGCTGATGACATTGGAGCCCAACCCAAGACACTCGTGTGTGTGTGTGTGTGTGTGTGTGTGTGTGTTTCCCCGTGAGCCATGTTCTTAGAACAGGGCCCAGCCTTGATGTGGGGAAGGACAGGGACAGGGCGGTGGGGAGGGGCCAGCTTGGGAAAGTGGGCTTTGTGCTTCCCACTCTCACCAGTGCCCACAGCCTTCTCCCTGCACTGGTCCAGGCCAGGCCTCACGCTGCTCCACAGGGCACTTCCTAGAGCTCTGCATGCCCCGCCCCCGGGGGCGGGTCTTTAGGGGAAAATGTCCCCAAGTCCTTGGGACAGTGACAGCAGGAGTCCACAGAAAGGCAACAGAACACGCCACCCTAAAACATGACTAGGCATTCAGCACCTGCCATCCCCAAATGTACCACTTTGATGTACTGATTACATTGATCTGAAGGTACTTGAAAGGCAGGGGGAGTTTCCCACGAACGCCCTCACCTGCCTGCACACAGAGCCTCCACAGGAGCTCGGGGTCACAGGTCCCCTCCCGGGAGCTTCACCACCAGAAAGACTGACTCTTGTCACAGGAGAGGAGCCGAGAAGTGGACCCCACCCCCAGACAGACCGTCACCAACTGCCACCCTCCCATCCGTCCTCTAAGGGCCACTCATCTTCCCTGGAAGCCAT
Organism: Monodon monoceros; assembly: GCF_005190385.1. NCBI lineage: Eukaryota > Metazoa > Chordata > Mammalia > Artiodactyla > Monodontidae > Monodon > Monodon monoceros. The sequence continues at coordinate 26,465,066 of NW_021703778.1, forward strand.
GTTCTCTCCCCGGAGAGGCCTGCACCCCCTCCCCTCCCCCTGCCAGGACGGTATTTAAGCCTGAATTCTGAGCCACCCCAAGAGTCCCTTACTTTCTGGGGCATCTCCCACGTGGACACGAGGTGGACACGTGAATACAGCTCTGTGCGTGTTTCTCTGGATAATCTGTATCTCATTACAAGGGTCACAGCCAAGAACTCAGGGACCTACACCAGGTACCACTAGGAAGAGAGCTGGCCTGGCCCTTACATTCAGGACCACTTGCCTCCCTGATGGGGGGAGGGGGCGGTGGTCATCGCCCTCCACCTTCCCCCAGGTCCCAACAGCATGTCCATCCCGTGTCCCATGTCCCCCCCCAACCTCCACCCCACTCCTTCATTCCTTACCTGGTGTGAGTCACGTGCAAACAGAGAGGCCTGAGTAACACACCCCAGCTGCCCACTCCTGGCCTAATACTATTCCTGCTAATATGAGTAATATTACTCTATTTCAAGACAGACACAGAAACACTAAATCTGTTTATGAAAATGTGTAATTTGACAGCCTCCATCCCTGTGGGCTGTATCGCATGACGTGAAAATCTCTATTATGACACGCATAAAAGGCTCGAGAGAGTTGTATTCCCGTGCAGTTGTGCCTTCATCCCTCAGCAGGTGCCTTTGGTCCCTGACTGTTGTCCACCTGCCCCACCTGCATTTGTAGCAGAACCTCTTCTCATCGTGATTTTAGTGTTTCGTGGATATGAAACCCTTCTCCGCAACAGATCAGTAAGATTCCCTGAACATGTTTAGCTCAGGTTCCTGGAAGTTTAGGAATGGGATTCCCTGATCCCGAGCCCCCAGTTCAAAACAGGAACCAGTGAGCATAGAGACACCCTTTGCATCCTCATCTAATTAATTTCACCAGTTTCTGGTCGGGAGTCAACTGCAGCACAATTCTGGCAATAGCTGGGTTTTAGCAATTTGCCTGAAGTCTTCAAGGTGGGGGGGGTGGCGGGGAATGTGGCAGTGTTTCGCCCTCATTGGGCAGTAATTCCCCAAACACGAATAATACCTCCAACTTGATTCTCTGCGCTCCTCTCTGGACTCACTGTGCAGCCGTCTAGATGGGGGTGGCGTCAGACTTCACCATGTGTAACCCTCCAGGAACGAAGGTGATTGGGACAAAATAGTGATTTTGCTCGGAATATACAAGGAAATACAAAAAACAGGTATTTCTCTTCATGTAGAAGAGAAAGGAAGCCAAAGAAGTTATATACTAATTTCTGATATATTCATATCTGACATAATAAGTTGTGGATGCTTTAATTAATGTGGGGTAAAATATATCAGACTATATAAAACAACAAGGTAAGAAGTCACCGTTGGAAATATATGACTGAATGTCTTAAACTTTTCTGAAGAGATTATCAATTTACATAAGAAATTCTGTCTTTACATGCCCACAAAACTGGAATTCAGTATAAATGGTGTCCTTTCTAAAGCAACTAAGAATAATTTACTTTCAATGATTCAGATATTCTTGTTTGTTCTCTATTTCAGAATGCTGTCCCCAATGGCTACTGGCATTAAATTAGAGTTTTCCCTCAAATTAGGAAGTCTGTGTTGTTAACTTCCAATAGATAAGTAAAATTAAACAGTTAAATTGCAAAGTTTATTGCTTATTTTTTGTTAATTCCCCTTACCTGCTGACAGCAATTATGATTTAGGCTTAGAAGCACATAGCAAATAACTGACATAAACTGAATAACAATACAGCTCGGTTCTTGGAATTAAACTTTGAAAAGGAATCTCCTCATACCTAATATCATTTGCTTGACAATAAAGAGAGGAATATTTTGTAACTGGACTACGTAAAAAATAAGTTTACGGCTTTGAGTAATACATTGCTTCTTACCAGATTAAAGTGAACTTAAAGTTATGAAAAAATTAGTTCCAAGCTTTTTAATTTTCCCTTTAAGAAGGAATCTCTCTACTGCACCACTGCATGTACAGAATGAAGGAATCAGCTAAAATATATAAGGTTTCCAGCGTGCTGAGATACAACTTCACATCATATTTCATTGTCTGGCCAAATATTTGTAGAGCAGATCAGAGTACAGAAGTGGGGATACAACTTTAAATAAATAACTGGTTATCTAAAACTCTGAGGCCTGCAAAATTAAGCTTGGGCTTTGCTAGGAATAGGCAGCAGCTCTCCTACAAGAATCTGGATGTCGGTCTGTTCTGGGGCCGTAAATCCCATGAGCCTGACGCACTGGGTACAGCTTTCTCCAACAACATTCTTGCCCTTGTTACTCACGCCAGACACCGCTCTCTGCTTTCGACCGTCAGAGAGCAGCATATATGGCTGATGGACAAGAGGCCCCTCCCCCGTGTTTATCAACCTCAGTAAGTTATGTGTGACGTTCTCAGTTTCTACGGGTCCTTTTACGGTTATTACGGATGTTCGAGGTCCCAAAGGTTGAAGGGCTTCAGAACACGCCACCCCGTATGCCTCTTTGGCATACCAATCATTTTGACCTGGAGGTTCTGTAGAATCAGCAGATGCAGGAAGGGCTCTCTGACCCCCATGTTCTACCCAAAAGCAAGTCCTCAAGTTTCCCAGGAGAAGGGGGCCCTCCCTGGGCCAGGAAGATCAGAACATTCTTAGCGATGCCAGAATGGATCTGTACAGATAACCTACTAAAATAGCCCTAATCTTCCATTCCTTCCCCCCCATATCTCCTCATCCCTGCCCCACAATTTATTGCCCCCATCCCAAGCCCCTTTGCCTTGTCACATCCCCACATGTTCTCATTCTTTGTGTAAAAGACATTTAAGCTTTGGGGCCTAACGGCTTCTTCAGATCTTCATTTTCCTTCTGAAGACTCCACTGTGTACATAAAAATATTCAATACAAGCTGTATGCCTGTCCCTGCTCATCTGTCTGTGTCAGTGTAATCCCAAGGCCAGCCTCGAAGCTAAGAGCGTAGAAGGGAACGTGTCCTCTTCTATGAGCTCGCCTTGCAAACACACAGCACTGCATTACGCTCCTTCAGAAGAGTCCTTCTCCCCTGCATATTCCTGAAGCTTCTATTTCCAACAGGGGGCAACCCCAGGGCTCAGTGGTGGACAGGGGTGGGCGGGGAACTTTCCTGGGAAAAGCCTCTCCTCTGGCATCTAAATCACGACGTGAATAAGCCTTCGAAGACCCATGTTTAGAACCCTGTCAATCCAGCCAAGTACATGGCAGAACCTCCATAAATATTTGTGGAGAAAATATCTGTCAGTTCATTAGTTTCCCACATGGAAAAATCAGCAGAGGTAAGACTCAGTCTGTGGGGCTGATAAGGCATTTTTGGTTGGCTTTTCTTTGCATTTGGTGCTGACTAAACTGCTCGTTTTAAAGTGCATAAGAATTTATCTGAAGTTACTGACTGTGCACAGCTTGCATCTTCAAAGTGATGCAGTGGAATACTACCTGGATTTTTTTTTTTACGTTGAAAAAAAAAATGAGAACAAAAAACTGTACTTCTCTCTCTAAAAAAAAAAAGCAATTCTTCAATAATAAGCCCTAGTTTGATACAGAGGTATATATATTTTTAGTCCCCAATATCAACATGACTGAAGGCTTTCCGGTGATAATTTTCTACTTTGACGCATAAAGATACTGTGCAAGATCAATTACTCAGTGCCGAGTATCCAGCTCAATAGATATTAAACTTCCTTTACAGCGAGCAATATATGAGACATTGGATACTGTGTGATAATGTGAAGGGAAATAACGCCCAGCTCATGCTTATTTGGCACTTTGTGTTTGAAAAGCCCTATTATTTACATTACTTTATTCCATCATTATCAGCACCTTGTGAGCTTCGAAGATTAAGTAGTTTGCCCAATGGCATCCAGCCGGCAAGCTACAAAACACTTCGGATTAAATGATTTCCCCCAAAACAACCACCACTGTACATATCCGCTGGGATGGGGCACTCAAAGAGATTTATGTTTCATTCGGTGAAAATTGGTGTCAGGCTGCGGGATCTTCATGTGCAGTGATGTTGAGGATCGGAAGGTTTTACTTTTTGTCACGTGAATCCTCGTGATGAGCTGCCGGCGACTCTCACGTCACCTTTTCTCTGTGTGCTGCACACTTTGGTGAAAACAGTGTTACTGATGCTGTCAGTTGGCTGATCTCTAGGAGCCAGGATGAAAGCCCATCACTGAGGCATGAGGCACACACAGGACAGAGGGATGCAGAAAGCCAGTGTTTTGCACTAAGATATTTGTGATTGTGCCAGGAGCTCAGAGCTATAACTCATTTCCATACAACCCCACGCATCTTTCTTACAAATGGATGGGCCCAGGCAGCTTGGTCATTGTTTAATATACTGTACGTAATTTCTTGCCAGGATGAGGGTTGACCCACAGCCAGCAGTTGGGGGAGAGTCCAGGGGGATGGGTGGGCTGCCTGAGCTGACCCCCAGGAGTCTGGGATATCTCCGCAGAGCACCTGGGACAGCAGGCCTGTCACAGAGGGGTTTCTGGGCGAGGATCTGTTCATATGCTCCTGGGGTCAGGTTCTGGGCTTGAAGAAGAGGCTGAAACAAGTGACCCAGCACTGGGGAGGATGCTGGGACCCCCACCCAGATTCCACCTGGGTTCCTTTCCAACCCTGTTCAACCTCTGACAGGTTGGCGCGGTCCCCCAGGGTGTCAGCCGGTGCCCAGCTTTCCCTTGCATGAGGCCTGAGAGCTCAACACGGATCCCAGGTTGGGAAACACAAGGGGTGACACCAACAAAGGAGCTTCTGGAGATGCAGCGATGATTTTTAAACAACAACAAGGAGGGCAGGTCACTCCCTCATTGTCCCTTTGGACCCCTCTTCCTTCCAACTCCTCCCTGTCCTCAGGAAGGGCCATCCTTCTCACCACGGCCCCCAGGGCCCGGGAGGTCGGCAGCTGCCTGTCCACTATGCTTGCGTGAACAGAGAGCTGGAGCAAATCCTGGAAACGCGGTCACAGCACAGCCGCCCTGGGCTTCGGCTGGGCCGTATCATGGGTCCTGCCCTCTCTAGGAAACTGGGAAGGGGGAAGGCCAGTTGGAGTCCCCTGAAAACAGGGACAGCGGGAGTCAACTCAGAGCGAGGGCTGCACAGAGAAGAAATGATGGGGTCGATGGCTCAGTACATGATGTGTCACCCCAAATCCTTCGGTGGCAGCCGCGTTTGCCATAACATACATGGCCTGCCCTTAAGAAACTCGGTTTCTTAAATTACTGATGACGTTAGTTTAAAAGAAATTACACAGTCTGTAAAGATAAAACACATGTTCAATTCTTATTTTCTCCTCAAGAACATCTCCAATTACTTAAATTGATTTCCTCTTTGGGTATATTTGCAATATGTAGATAGGTAGATAATATTCATAATATATACTCATATAATTATAACTATAACTAATAAACTATAACTAATTATATAATATATAAGTATAGTTAGTTATATAAAATATAGATTATAATTTATAATATAATAGTATAATTATATGTAATATGTTATATATTATAATAGGTATAAAGTATCAGTATATTGCACATTATTGTGTATTTCTATATAGTATATACATTATTATGATATATAATTATATATTCTGTTTATTATGATAATATCTTTATAATACAAATACTATATAACATGCTATATAATAATTTATAATATATGTATGATGTGTATTAAAATATACTATAATATATGTCTACAATAATATACACTATATATCTATTACAATATAGCTTAGACAGTATATTATGTTACATTATACAGTTTATTATATATATAATTGTTCACTATTATAATACAACGTATTATGTATACATCACTGATCATCCCTATGAAGCTGATGGTCTCCAGTCCCTGCACTGGGAGCCCATCTCTTCCTTGCAAGGGTTACTGGTTTCTCTACCTGCTGTTCAAGTCCCTTCCCCACACCCCCAGATGCATTGCCTCACCCCATCCCTCCCAGCCGGCTTGAAGTCCTGGGGTCTGATTTATTTCACAGCCTCAGAACAGCTTTTGCCTCATCACAGGGCAGGTTCAACTAAGGATGAAAATGTGGCTGAATGTGTTAGACTAATATTCTCCTGATACCAGCTGCCCACCTGGGTCCCGCATCTCCAGTCTTCCTACCCCGTTACCAGTGGTCACCCTTCAACCAATAAATCCAGAAAGACTGTCCAGCTGACGCCAGCTTCATGAGTCAAGTCCTAAGAACCACGAGGAGCTCAACATTAGGAAAATTAATATGCTTTCAATAATCAAGATCTAAACTGTACCCAATCCTGTTTGCCTACTGGATAAGGCGGACATGAATGTCTCAGTAAAACTAATTCGATGTGAAATAGGAGATTGAACTCATGAGCGTGAAAACTGGCTCAGAGGAAAGCTCTGGAGCCGTGTGTGCCCTGAGCACAAGTCTGTGCACCTGCCGGTCCTCACTGTTCAGCCTAGACGACCCCTCACAGAAGCCACTGTGCCTCTTTCCTAGGAAGACCGACTTCAGGGCAATACTGCCCTTCTGCCCCTGCAAAAGGGTTTCACCTAAAATACCACATTCGGGGGAGCCTCTCCTCTGCGAAAAGGGATGGAGAATCTTACCTAAAGAGTCTAAGCTTATAATTCAAATGTCTTATTCTTCTCATAAATGTGTCCAAAAAATCTTACCCTTGATATTGAACTTATTTGAGCAATAGGACCAATAGTGAAAAAAAATGCTTCTCCAAACGTTTTTGCTGGGAAATGGGCTGGGGAGAGGGGTTTAGGCTAACTCTACAGGCAGGGAGCAGAGCCCAGGAAGAAGGCAGCTCTAAAAATAGCAGCTAGACTTTCCCTCTTCATTTAAACCTCACTCACAGGCTGTTAAAATTCCATCGAAGAGACTGACATATTTGTAAAAATTACTATATTTCTCAGCCCTGGGGGAGGCCCTGCCTGAGAAACAGCATGTGGGCTGCCTTTGAAATAAAGCCTCAGACCCAAAGCAGGAAGAGGCCCTGCACCCCAGGAACCCCGATTCCCTGCGGGGAAGTGCAATTTCCTGTCGCCCAGAGACTCCAGGACACCCAGGGTACGGGGGTTCCCAGGCTGCCAGCGCCATGGGGGCCTCTCACCTCGACATCTAACTATTGTGTTTCTCTCCCTGCATCTGAGTCATCCAGCTTCTTCTCCTGATCCCTGATTTCTGCGCTTCCCTCAGCAGCTTGATCTTGCTGCCTTCCTAGCCGGTCTTGAGAATTCCTGCCATCCCCGCCCTACTCTGGGGGAAAGTGTTTTGACAATTTTAGGCACCTTTTCTGAAGTAGAAGGAAGGAGAAAGCACAGCTCCTGGATGCCCTGTTTCTGGGCTCTGCAACCTTTAACCTTGGATAGAGAAGGGGAGGGGCGGCCATGGACTCCTGATGTGACCGTGACCAGAACAATGCCCAGAATGACTGGACCACCACCTCCGACCAACCGTGGACTCTGACCCACAGGGTGTAAATCCATCCGTGCGCCCGAGTGAGCACAGGGGATGGTCAGGGACCAGCCAGTTCAATGGGCCTCGTGTAAAGAGGAGAGCAGAGAAGGCCTGACTGAGTTCTGGACACAACTCATTCCAGAAACACGGACTCTTAATATCCATTGGCTCCTATTTCTTGAGTTCTCATCAGTTACAGCAGGGGCTTCAGGGATGAACTTATTTACACAACAGAGTTAAAGCCACAGACGTAGAAAACAAACTTATGGTTACCAGGGGATAAGGAGCAGGGAGGGGGAGGGATAAATTGGGAGATAGGGATTGACATATACACACCACAATATATAAAATAGATAAGTAATAAGGACCTACTGTATAGCACAGGAACTCTACTCAATACTCTGTAATGGCTTATATGGGAAAAGAATCTAAAAAAGAGTGGATATATATGTATATGTATAACTATTCACTTTATTGTATACCTGAAACTAACACAGCACTGTAAATCAGCTATACTCCAATAAAAACTAAAAGAAAAAGAAAGAAATGGAGACGCCAACTACATGATGGTAGACCAGAAGGCAGAGCAAAGTGCACAAGTAATGACTGGAAGGAACAGCAAGAACACGGCATGCCGGGAAACCAAAAATGCCCCATTCTTCCTCGAAATGTAGCTACATGTGGACAGTCCACACTCCAGATACGGCTCCCTGATGAAGCATATTAATTATTGAATGATGCAATGAAACCATCGTGCGAATAGCTAGCTAGCTGTGTGATCTCATCTGGTAGGGGTCCCTTACTATCCCTGCTTTCTCTCGCAGGGAGAGAGAAAAAGTGATGAGCTCTAAATTCCCTGATCACATTATGATTCTAGGATTCTAAGGTATTCTAAGCAATAACAATAGAAGTCAAGGTAATTCTCCCTGATCTAATTATGGTGTGATTAGGCGGCAGGGGATAGGAGGGGTTGCTACTCCTGTGACTCCCGCTCTGGAATGGTTTTGAGTTTGGATTAGCACATTGATTGCCACACATTGTTATTCTGCTAATGGCATTTGGTAAATTGTATGAAACGATGACTCATCGTTTGCCAAAGTCTTTATTCAGAAGAAAAATGCCCATTAAAGCCAACTAAAATTCATAATAAAATCGGTGTTCTGAAGCTTTCCTTTTAGAACAGAACATGTAGGAAATTGAGCCCATTTTGCTTACTTGAATAATTTAGGGATTTTGTTTTGTTGGTTGGGGGTAGCATGTATATATTTACTTGTCATCTGTGTACATTTATGCTTTAATTTAATTGTAATAATTTTGGAATGTCAAGGTGAAACAGGATTCCATCTGAAAAACTATAACTCTGGGGAAGAAAGAAATATCTTTTTCCCTCTGAGAATCAAATTCAGTTGAGGCTTCGGGGAAGATAAAATTTGTCATAACAAAAGGTGTAAATATTGTTTTAATGATAAAAAATAGATTAGGATGCAATTTTGCCAGAAATATTAGGATAAAATAGGAAATTCCCAGAAGTTTTCTCTTGTGATGATGACCCCAAACTACTTCATGACCACCCCAAGATTTCTGTTCTCTTTAGTCAGTAAAGCCATTTTGATAGAAAAACCCTAGCGGTACAGTTTGACTTACTCATTAAAAATGCTAGTTTATTCATTATTGTCAAAACTTGGAATCAAGCAAGATGTCTTTCAGCAGGTGAATGGATAAGTAAACTGTGATTCATCCAATGGAATGTTGTTCAGAGCTAAAAAGAAATGAGCTGTCAAGCCATGACAAGACATGGAGGAACTTAAATGTATATTATTGAGAGAAAGAAGTCAGTCTGAAAAATCTACGTACTGTGTGATTCCATATATAAGACATTGTGGAAAAGGCAAAACTACAGAGGCAGCAAAAAGATCAGTAGTTGCCAGGGGTTAAAGTAGAGAGAGGGATGCATAGGTGGAGCACAAAGGATTTATAGGGCAGTGAAATGTATAGTGGTGGCTACATGTCAGACATTTGTCCAAACGCATAGAACGTACGAACGACACCAAGAGTGATCCCTAATGTCAACTGTGGACTCTGGGTGAGGATGACGTGTCCTTGTAGGTTCATCAATTGTAATTGACCATCTGGTGGGGATGTTGATGGTGGGGAGGCTTCTGTTCCTCAGCCTCCTCCCCTGGCTTGGGGCCTAGTGTTAGGAATGTGTTCAGAGAGATGGCTCCAACCCCATATGTAAAATCAAGTGATTCTGGTAATGAGAGAATCTGCATTGTCTTAGGATGTAATCTCCAACTGTATTTATTAAATGTACCACAACGTTCTTGAAAATATGTTTGTTTTGTGACAGAAGGAGGTGAGTGGGCCATTTTAATCATAGTCGTCAAGTTTCCTAACCACATTCTTTTCAATTGCCAACTCATCTTGAAATCACCCTATTTGTTTTGAATCCATGAATGGACATCATTTGGAGGTGGGGACGCCTCTGGGTGCCCCTCACAGAAGCAGCTCCAGCACTGGCTGGATTGAAGGGCATCTGACTGAAATTATCATGGAAACACAGTAGTGAAGGTAAGGTGTTTTGTTTTGTTTTTTTTATTGCTAGAAATAAGTTTGCTTTTCTGAAACTGTTGCTGAAAAATGGAGAGGAACTTGAAAAGTCTTCCAGCGAAGTTCACTTTGGAAACAGCTCTGGGGAAAAAACAAACAAACAAACAAAATCAAAAAACAGCGACAAAAAACCTATCTGAGATTGTTTTACTGTGGTTGTATTGTTAGTCTTTTAATTCCCTATTAAACCTTTTTCCCTGATCTTCCTCTTTCCTTGACTATCCTAACACTTTGTTTATAGAGCTCGTTTGGGTTCAGAAAGGGACTTCCCATATTTTTTTTTCAGTTAAATGCTCATTATTTTCCCCATTTTAAAAGCGAAGCATCCAAGGCTCAAAGGTGACAGTTCCCCAAACAGCAGGCAGGTGAGGAAGTGGAGGGAATTCTGAGAATCTCAGTCAAGCATTTGTCAGGAGAGTACTTTTTTAGGATCTTTTTGTGAGTCTTCATTCAGCCAAAAAAAACCCAATCTTGTATTTCTTCTAGTCGTAATTCCTGCTTTTTTGGAACATCAGGGTGTGCTGGTTATGCAGGAAATAAAATTCAGCCCTTGCTTGTGGATCCACAGACAAGCAAATGGAGCTACAAAATCTCTCCCTCCATCTATATATATACATATATATCTGTGTATATATACACACATACATACATACATGTAACAGTACACACACACATCTCAGGGCTTTTCAACCTCAGCCCTTCTAAGGTCATTTGGGGCCAGATGACTCTCTGCTGTGGGGACTGTCCTGAACACTGTAGGATGTTTAGCAGCATCCCTGGCCTCTGCCCACTAGGTGCCCAGAGCACCCTCCCTCCCAGTTCTGACAATGAAAAGCATCCCTCGGCATTGTCAATATGTCCTGGGGTGGGGGGAGGGGGGCAAAACCCTCCCTGATTGATTGAGAACTACTGATATATACACAATTTTTTCAAGAACTATACATAAAATGCAAAAAATGTTTTGTATCCTAAAAATAAATGTAAACTTTCTTTGATTTCTATCACTGAATCAGCGCTTAGAGAATAACAAAGAAATAATAGCAGATCTGAAAACCACTTTGTCATCCCATTTTGTACAGACCACATCACACCATCGTTGGCATTTTGACCAGATCTTCCCAATTCTGAAATCACCGTTTGATCCATATTTCAATAAAATGAAGAGCCCCAAATAGAAAAAAGGAATATTGTTCTACTGTTTATCTTCAGATTTCCTTCCAACTATTTTTGGACCTTCACCGAGTAAACATGACTGCCTTGTGACTCTATTTATTAGTGGACCACTTCTGTCTGGAGACTATGATAGACAGCATCACTTCAATCAAGAGACTTGTGACTGATTTTTAAAATATCACAACCCCGCGTGGTTCCCATCCCTGCAGTTGGCTGACCTGGTGCTGCCAGCGTTGACTAAGCCCTTGTGTGGGGCCTGTGAGGTCGAGGGTGCCCGCAGGTGGCGCTGGTTCCCAGGGGAGATTAACCACGGCAGGCACCCATCTCCCTAGGCCCCCGTGGACACCACTGGCCATTTCTTCGCCTCCCCTAAGGCTCGGTCACTGCCTGGGTGCATTCTCCCCCTGAGGTTAGTCAGTCAATGAAATGGTCTCGTAAATGATTCCCGCCCCGCCTGGTGTCCACCTAAGTGGTGGAGAAACAATCAAGGTCCAGCCTCGCCATGAAGAATCTCAGCCAAGTTGGCTTTGGACTTTTACACCATCAAATTCCCCCAGAGCCAAGGTTTCATTCCAACCAATAGTACTTTCATCCCAAGTACTATTCAAGGGCTGTGATTTTCAGGGCTGCCAAACAAGATATTCTAATGTCTAAAAATAAATAAACGAAAAATGACCAAGCACAACATCCTGGGTTATTTATCAATAACGTCCAAAGCTCTGAGAGGTAACATTTGCCAAGAGTGAGTAGAAACAAAACACTGAGTTTATTCTGAAAATAGGCAGGGTGTGGCTAACAAAATAGGTTCAGGCAGTTAAACTCCGTGACCCAAGGTGGGAGGAAGGTCATCCTACTGTCAGATGATGTAGCTGGTGTCAATGCCCAACAGGTAGGGCGTCCCCGAAGGGCCTGTGGAGCTGCAAGGAGACTGGAGACCCTTGTGCTCAGAGCCCAGGGAGCGCAAGGTGAAGGCCATGAGGCAGCCGAGGGGAACTTTGGGAGAATTGTAATAGATCTGGCTTTTCCCCTGGGAGACTGCTATGCTTATCACAAACCCAAATGCCTTCAGAGGCCAGCCTGACAATGTAAGTCAGTGTGAGAAAACTCAAACGTTTCTCTTAATCTAGATTTCGTTTTACCAGTTTGGATAGACAGACATCCAGGAAAATGGTTCCATGATAACAAAAATGGACACGGCAGCTGATAGGCGATGGTAACCCATGTGGGGCTTCAGCGTGGCTGCCACATGGGATCTGGAGAGGCCGGCCCTTCCCACAGGGCAGCCATCACTCAGCCGCGCAGTCCGGCGGCCGCGGGAAGGGGAGGCTCAGGGTCACGCTGGCCTCTGGAGGCGCTGGGGTTTGTGATGAGTGTGGCAGCCTCAGGCAAAAAGCCAAACCTATTCAACGCCCCCAGAGTTCCCCTCTGCCACCTCCTCCAAAGAAGCCCAAATGGGATTTCTCCATGTCTAGCCATTAACTCAGAATTCTTTACCCCTCTCCAAGGAAAACATGTCTGTGGGTGAATGTGGCCCTTAGTCCAATGGAGCGAGCCCTCTGAGTCCTCTCCTCAGGTGACACAGGAGAAGCCGGGGGAGGGGGGCTGGACATCACTCCAGCTGCCTCAAAGGCTGCCCGTCAGACCCTGTTTCCTTTGGGTCCAAGTGTGGGACTCTTTCCACTGTGTCCTCAGGTGGTGAATTGAGAGTCTCCTGAACTGTCATTGGGTCTAACCCATCACCTCCTACAAGGAGGCAAAGCTTTGTTCTTTGAGGAGCCTTTCATTTGCCGTAAAGTCCGTGAGGTCTTCAAAACCTGCATTGATATCCGTTTCTCCAGGAAGCCTCTCCTGAATAGCTTCACTTCCTTAGAATTTTGAAAATGTGCATCACAGAAGTCCAACTACCATGTCTGTCTTTATTTCATTCTTACTCTCTAGTTTCACACACACACACACACACACACACACACACGCAAACACACCCCTTGCTTCCTCACTAGAGACCACATTCTGCTTCAACTAAAAAGGTCCTGCGTGTGTGTGTGTGTGTGTGTGTGTGTGTGTGCAGTATTTACAATGCCCATGTGACAGTTCAGAGTATAAAAATCCACATATCAACACTGAGCTGAGGCAATGCATGCTATATGAATACAGAGACAATGGCACCAGGGTCAGATCCTGCCCTATTAAAAGAGCAAACTCTTTTTTCAGAAAAAAAATAATATTGTGAAAGTACTATATGCCATGAAAATGTAAATTTCACTCTGTCTGTAATAGTAACGGGAAATGCATTGCTCGCTTTCACCTAAGACCAAAATGCTTAATGTTCAGAATTGAAATGAGTCACGATTCCTGCCACTGGCTGATGAGATTAAAGGCACTTGTCAGCCCAGGTAGATAAAAAGTAAAAAGTGCAGCTTCCAAGTAACAATCCGGTGTTCTCCAGCCCTGGGAATGACAGAGCCATTTCATAAGTTTTAGAAAATCTGATCACAACCATTCAACCCAGGCCTTCAGGCAACTCTAAATACAGAATTACGATTTTTAAGGAGAATAATTTGGAACAGGTAGGATGATTCTATGCGCCTGGGGAGATCTGAGCCTTCGGGATGTGGTCCGTGTTGCGTTTTCCTCTGGGACAACAGGCAGTGGTTAAGATGTGGCATTGACCTTTCTGTCTGAGCTGCGGAGGTCTGCAGGGACAGACGCATCTCGACTATTTATGTGCATCAGTCCTGGGCTAGCGACCTGGAGACCTGGATCACGGGGATCCATTCTTTCGCCACAAATAAGTTACGTGACTTTAGGAAATCACTGAACTGCTTTCTGCCTTCCCCGGCCAATGGGCATCATGCCTGATTCCTGTATCTCCCATAATTGTTGTGGGAAAGATGTCAGTGATATTAGAAATCTTGAACTCGTTGGTCTTCATTGAATCCTATTTTGGTTTCTTACCCTTGGAGGTGTCGAAACATCAGAGAAACTATATTTTTATGAATTAAGAAACAAAGCTCCAAAGAAAGAGGCATGTGCCTATGAGAGCCAGTGACTGAGGTCAACGGTTTGTTTGGGAGTAATAATTATAATAAATTAGAACATTTAATCATTTAACTGATATCTTTGTGCTCACTTTGGGCTGGGTCCTGAACCACACAAAACCACAAGACCTATATTCATTTATACATAAAAGATAAATATACACAGAGTACACCTGTTAACTGATTATTTGTATATATCATATTTCATCACATTAAAGAAGTCGTTGATTTTAATGTATAGCATTATTTTCTATGCCACACAGATCTTTAAGTAGTCAGCACAGACCCACCTTTGTCAAAATTTCTAAAAAATCTAAGGGAATTTTTCCTTTTTTTTCTTTTTTTGTTATTTTAGACGAGTGCATTTTTTCTGAATGAGAGAAGTCCCATTTCTGACAGTTTTGATACTGGTTTCAACAAGTGTCTGCTCTACAGAAGTTTCCTCTCTTCGAAACCACTGAAAATAAAATCACTGAGCCAGCCGTGCACTGTGTTGTGGTCTCTCCCCATCTTCCTCCTGAGCTGACTCAGAACTGACTCTAATGCTGCTCCTAGACCAGACTGACTGCCTCATTGAACCGTGTTCCCCATCACTTCTCTGGCTCACTTGCCCACCTGTAAGAAAGCTTTTGTTTCTACGTTTGCTAAATCCACACATAGTTATAAATCCAGCTCTGGTGGCTGAAAACAGCTACAAGGTGAGTTGGGGGTGGGGGGAGCAGGGGCTCCAAAAAGCAGCCCTGGAACAGCCCTTCCTGCTATGACCTGAGCTGGGAACAAGCCAACAGTGTGGACCTGGCGATGCCCCACCGTCCGCAGAAAGTGCAGGAGTCATACCTGATCTCCAGCTTCACATACACCGTAATACGTGCTCTTTGCCAAGTGGCTTCTGACTCCGCAGGCTAGAGACAGGATGAACAGAAGCTGCAGGGGAAAGTGAGGGGAAACCCCACCAGTGTTGGCTCCACAGAGCGGGTTCCTGTTGCCCCATCAGATGCTCCTTGCTCTCCCTGCAGTGTGACATTTCCAAGAGCAGAGCAAAGTGCACAGAGAGCAGGACCTGGAGCTACTGCTTCAGGAGAGGCTGCCTCTGGGAGCCAGTTTCCATGATTGTTTCCTGAAAACAAAAATAGATGCTCTGGTGCAGCCAAAGATGTTAAGCAGGCATGACTTCAACACGTAACCCAGCGTGATACCTGAATATGATGCCAGATGGACACGCGCCCACCCCTCCTGCCAACACAGAAGGAGAGGAGGGGGGGAAGGAAGGAAGGAGGGAGGGATGGGATGGAGGGAAGGAAAAAGGGAGGGAGAGAAGGAAGGAAGGGGGGAAGGGAAAAAGAGAAGAACAAAGAAAGATAAAAAAATAAATGGCACTATATGAATAGAAAATGTAAAAACGACTAAGGAAACGCCTGAGGTATAACACCCCGTTGCCTTGGCTCATTCTAAAGTGTGCAAATAGTTCACAATTTCTTAACCCCTGTATGCACACTATTCGGCTCACTCCACATTCTTCTTAAATTTCAGTCAAGACAGCTCTCCAAACATCCTTTCTATTCCCTGCCAATCTGTGCAGAGGTAATCCAGCACCACACCAAGTGTGTATCACCCAGCAGCTGGACGTTCTAGACACTCTGATCACGACAGGCAGAAACTACAGGAGAAACTTGAGGAACGTGTGGCCCCCTCGTGCTCAGGTTTTCTCACTGGGCAGAGTGGAGGCTTGTGTGACATCAGGTGTGCATGGCACCAGCCCTGAGGACCTAGGAGGCGAGGGGCTCTGCGGAGCACTGGACATGGCACAGGCTCGTGATCAATGGTAAGTGAATGTTTAGGACATTCATGTTTAAAACTGTTAATAATAGACTCCTCTGTATCTGAGCTGTCCAAGGTAGCAGCCGCCAGCTCTATGTAGCTATTTACATTTAGAAAATTAAAGGAAAGTCAACATTTAGTTCCTCAACTAGCCACAGTCAAGGGCTGCACGTGGCTCCTGGATGCCTCATCAGGCTGGGCAGAGGAAGTTCCCATCATCCCCAAGTTCCTGTGGGACAGCAGGGGTCCTGATGCTGACCCTCCAGGTCCCCCGTGCCCACAGGGCCACCACGGTGCTGTCTGGCTTTGCACTCTCTCTTCTTGCAAAGGGTCATATTTTTTATAACTCATCTCCCTTTCAAGTCTACTGTTTTAGGATAAGTAAAAAAGCAGCCTGGCGAGGTATCAAGATGCAATCAGAGCTTCCCTGCCCTGGGAACAGGGCAGAACATCTGGGTAGGTTCCTGTCCCAGAAGGTCCTGACTCCCCCACCCACAGCCACCCCTCACCCTAGACTCCTCATTTTTAATTAGTTTATTGATCTGTTGGAGTTTGGGGTTTGCTTGCTTGCTTGCTTTTTAGAGCTAATATTTTCTGAGATCCTAAGGGTAAGTTCCAGGTCACAAAAGTTGCACTGAAGATTCTGGTATCTCTGAGACTGGGCTGAATCTGTTGTGACTCCACATTTTACTACAATTTAAATAATTTCCTTAGATCAGCATTCACGTTATTTGAGATCTTTATTTTACATGATTGTCACTCCTGTGAAGTAAGGGATTCCTTCTGACCTTTCTGTCAGTCCCGCTAGAGAATGTATTTTAAGACCCACCTTCTCTTGCCTGCATCACACTTATTTTTAACTTTCAAAGCAGTGTCGCATCCATTATTCAAAGCCTTTTCCTGAAGATCTGGGACAGGCTCTGCTCTGGTTATTGCCTTCAAAAGCTGTAATTTGCTGAGCCCCGAGCAGACCTTTTTTCTGCTTCGCTGGTGTTTTTATCCATCACTTCCATTCACTGAATCAGTGTGAGGAATTATTATCACAAAGAATTATTAGTGTGACTGGATGGAGGAATTGATGCCGATCTTGACTTCATGATACCTTGTTTATTCTTCTAATAGCCTCAATTTACATCTCATCTGGTGCTGCTGGGTTAGAGCGGTTTTGTTTCCTTCTTTTATTAGGATTAATTGAGTGGTGAGTGTATGTGTTTGTTGGTGTGTATGTACTTCAGCTTTCATTCATGGCTTTGCAGGGTAAAATGAACTTAATTGGTCTTGAGGTCTTCCTCCATTTTCTCACCCATAAGAAAAGCTGATTCAACAATATATTTCTGTTTGCTTTCATCCCTAAAAATATTTATTATGTTATAAAAGCGGTGACACATTCACGGAGGCATCTTGGCAGGAGTATTTGAGGGAGATGTTTGCAGGCACGGCATCCTTTCCTCACTTTGCTGTGTGATCTCTGTAGAAAGTCTGTGCCTTGCTGATCCAGGGGCACTGTGCAGACAAAGACCCTTTTCATTAAGTTCACCGAATTCCCAGCGCTTATGGCTCTCACCCTCAACAATAATTATACGTTTGCTTTTGAAATATCCAAAGCAAGAAAGTTTCTTCTTCAGTTCTTATTTTAGTTCCTACTTCTATCAAAATGACAGTCATGGAGCAGCCTCTAATAATATAATCTAGTAATTTCCATAAGTTTTGTTTGGGAACAAACATATGGCTTTCAATATAGGAGGAAGGATTTTTTAATGAAAGCTTTAGAAATATAAATAGTTGAAAAGAATGTAAAAAGCACTGTAGACAGAGTTTATACTGATTTAGCCAATAAATGCAACACCATAGGCACACGTACACACACGTACACCCGTGTACACACACTCATGCATATGACGGTTTATGAGCAGGGCTCGGGCCTCACAGGAGACTACCTTTTGAGCCACAGGCCTAGAATGAATCCTGCTTCCTCACAGCTCTGTCCTGACCTAATTTACAGGAACCCATGCTGGTAACAGCCATTGTCAGAAAGGCCCCGCAAATTCTGTGTGTTTGCCATTGGCCTGCAGGCAACACACCAGAGTCTGAATAATGGCTCTTTCTCCCACTAGTTTTATTATCGTGGATAAGTGACTTCATCTTGATGAATGTCAGTTTGCTCATCTGTAAAATGGGGATAAAATGGTACTTAGTATGCAGGGTTGTCTTGGGGACTAAATGCAATAAGGCAGCTCCCCAGCACATAGAATTTAAAATGTGAGTGATTGTTACTGTTACACTTATGATTATTTAGTGGCAAGTTTTCTAAACCTGAAGGAAAAGAAGGTTCTGTTTGCAATAGTTTGCTAGTTGCACTGTATTTTCTTGGTGTTACTCCTGTGTAGGCTGCTTGTTCTATTTGGCTGATTTCAGGGATTGAGGGGATTGGGAATAAAGTCCTGCATCCAGATTCCTGAAGCTCAAATCACAGCTCCAAAATGTGTTGACTGACAAACTCCAAACTCTCAGCGGATCCACACAGTTGAAATCTGTGTCTTCTTCGCATCACGTCCAAAACAAGAGGTCCTAAGTGGCAGGTCACGTCCGTTGGGGCAGTGATTCAGGGACCCATTCCTCCCATGGTTGGTCCCCACAACTTCACTGTGTGGCTGTCAATGCTCCAAGCTCAACTTCATCACATGAACTGAGCAGAAACCATAGGTAGCATCTCTCTTGGATGTTTGTATGGTCCAGACCTGGAAATGGTGTCCGTTACCTCTGCTTTCATCCTATGGCTGGGACTCAGCCCCACGGCACATCCAACTGCATGAGGTTCTGGGTAAACAGCCATGTGCCTAGAAAGAGGGAAAGTGTTTGTCAATCACCTAACAACATCTTCCAATAGGATGTTCTGGGATGATGGAAACTGTCTGGATCAGTCCCGTTGCCTCTCGCTTCATGTGGCTATTTGAACCCTTGAAGTGTCCCCTGCAACTGAGGTCGGAGGCTTTATCCTTATGGAATATTAATTAACTTTAAATAATCTTTAATATCCACATGTGTCCGGTACTTCCATGTTGGACAGTGTAGGAAGCTCTCCCACAGGGCTCTGATCAAGTTACTTCTCTGAATTTCCTTATCTATGAAGTAGGTAAGAACAAGAGTATGCATTTCAAAAAGTCAGTTGAATTTGGTGAGTGAACACTCAAGTTTTGTAATTACGCTACATTGAAGCCTACTTTCAGGAGTGTTCTTTCTCATCACATACCCGCCATTCGCAAACCTCCTTATCGGCTACTCCACATGAAGTGCTAAGGTCAAGATTAGCAAACTTTAGAGTCAGAGCTTATTTGACCCCTTGGCTCTCCTATGTATTATATTAGCTGTGCTATCTTGGGCAAATGATACAATTCTCCATGTGCCCATCCATAAGGGGTACTTATGGATAATTCTCACTTATAAGCATTAAACAGGAGTACGCGTATGTAATTCTGCAGAGAGCTTAACTGATAGTTCCCACCCCATATAAGGGCCCTTTAACTGACCCAAATCAAAAGGTCACCTGAATAAACTAATTCCTTACGAGCAACTGCTTCAACAATTTGCAAATAAAAGCCAATATTGGCCACTCTGATCTGAATCACTCCATACTGTTGTGTTTTAATATCTGGGAGACCCCATGTTTTCAGCAGGACCCTTTCTTTTTTATTTTTTTCCAGAATTTTCCCTCAATTTCCAGCCACATCGCCCATGAGTCACCCATTGAGGAAGGCACAAAATATCTCTGAATTATTTTTTTCCGCCACACGTGACGCATGCAACCCCCTTGATCCCTTTCGCACAAGCCAAGGATGCAATTCCCTGCCCGGCCGTACCATTATATGGTGGAACACAGGCGTTCTGTCATGAACAGGCTGAGCAGGAAGGTGAAAGAACAGAGGGAAGAGATTCTGTGCTTGTCAAGAGGAGAAGGAGTCCAGAACAAGACAATAATGGACCCAAATACACGCCAGAGAACAGAGACCATCTTCCATACCCAGGCAATGAGATAATTGGCTTTCAGGAAATATTCAGCAGGTCTCTGAGGAGATGTTTTGGGGGAAAATCACATCACGCTTCCTGTGGTGGGGTCCCCACTGGTCAGACCACTCCTGCTTCCCTAAGGAGGCAATTTGAGGGGGGGGGGACGCCTAAACTGTCCACCCCTCATGCTGCCATCCAAGCCTCTTGTTCCCAAGAAGGGAGAAGTTACACTACTAATACACAGTTCACGATGACATGAACAAATTCTCCTGTGACCCACTGAAGGCAAGCAGTTTACCCACTCAGAAAGCTTCAGGAGAATGTTTATGATTCTGATGCAAAGGATAACTGTCTTATCATCTGTGATCACTACACATCGTTACATGTCATGACTGCATCGGTTCAAGTTATAATGACATGATTACATGTATTTGGGGTAAGTGCGTTCTACAATGTAATTTCACTAATAAGGTTGTGTCCAGGTAGTCGTGCTTTAATTTTTATCTTTGGGGTTTTTGCTTCATAATCAGATGACTATCTGAATTGCACTGTTGATTACAAGATGCACCGCATGAAAATCTTTCTTCGACGGTGCCTTCCCTGTCACAATAAGTACCTTCTTAAGTACATGCCACATAAAGAATTCAGTTTGAAATTTGCCATAAGAGGAAAGCAAACCTAGTACTAAGGTTTGGTTCTGAAACACACGTGCCCTCCTTGGTATAAACAGCAAAGAGGAGCTGTGTGGAGCTGGTTTGGTGGGAACCAACCCTCAGAGGACACAATGGTGAGCAGTTTTAAGATAAGGTCATGAGCCAGGTCTTCCATGGCCATTTTTGGGAAGTGAAATCAACATTTCCAACCCAGGAGAGAAAGCAGAAACCTTTAGTGAAAATTTTCAAGCATAGAATGAGGTGCATGACTGTGGACTCAGTAAAGCACTTAAGGCCGTTTGCAGGTGATTTGATGCCATAGAGGTGCCGAGACATTTGAAAGCGATACAAGCTATTGATTGCAAATGTACTGTAGATCTATACATATTATTCCTGCTACATGACAAGGTAAGAGAAAGTATAACAAAATAAAGGAAAAGCTACACGATTCCTCTGTGGATGAGACCTTGAAGTCTCATGCCACTTTTTTGGGGGGAGGGGGAGGTGTGAATTAATAGCGCCCTGATCTGCCAGTCAGCATCTTCCCATTCAAGGCACCTACTTGGGCCAAGTGCCTCAACTTACCTCAATCTGTAGGCTTCAATCCAGGCCAAGCTGTTGAGCATCTTCACTCTCCTCCAAGAACCCAGGGATCTGTTCAGGTTTTACCACATTCTAATATTGAAACTCGTAAGGACTTCCATACAGTAGTGTCTTAGTCTGTTGGGGCTCCTACAACAAAACACATAGACTGGGGAGCTTATAATCAACATATATTTGTTTCTAAAGTTCTGGAGGCTGAGAGTCCAAGATCAAGGTACCAGCAGATTCAGTTTCTGGTGAGAACCCACCTGCTGGTTCATAGATGGGGTCTTCCTGCTGTGTCCTCACCTGGAGGAAGGGGCAAGGGAGTTCTCTGGCGTCTCCTTTATAAGGACACTAATCCCATCATAGGGGTCCACCCTCATGACCTCATCACCTCTCAAAAACCCCACCTCCTGACACCATTACCTTTGGGGGTTAGGATTCAACACGTGAATTGGGGGGGGACACAGACATTCAGTACATAGCACTGACACCAACCCCTCCTAAGATATGAACAGGTTTGAATATCGCTTCCTTTACATGGGCAGATGTCGTGAGGTAGGACCTTACGTCAAAGCCCTGCCCACTGTGTGTGACACTTGAAGAGCTGCCTCTTGGGCCTGGACAAGGAGAAGGAACTGGTCATTCATCCATCACGTGTTTACTGAACATCTAAAGATTTAAGAATAGATTAAACTAGACATCTTCCTTTGAGGGATTCACTTTCTAGAAATAAAGTTAAGTGTTCACAAAAGAGTTAAAATACCCCAAATTATCAAAAGCTGCAAACCCAGAATATGAATCCCAGCCAGGCTGTCCCCAAAGCCCATGCCCTTTCTTCTCACGTTGCTGCATTTCTGTGACCTTGACCCAGGCCCTAACTCACAGCCCTCACAGCTCCGGACTGTGTCTTCAAGACCCTAAAGCAAGTGGCCTTTGATTTCAATTCTTTAAAGCAGTTTGAGAAGGAGGTACATAATCTAAGCCCATAACCTTCGTGCTTATGAAGCAGGGCTCAAAAAGAGATGATTGCATTAAGTCCTACTTCCTACAGCCAGCTTTCAAAGAGCAAACTGTAAAATATTCGAAAAGTAGATTTCCTTCACCTACAATGTGGAACTCACAGAGAGGAAGTACCAAAGATTCTCTAATTGAGTTTTGCACGTGCGGCCTCCGTCGTGCAGAAGAAAGGGGTGGGGTGGGGGGGAACTTGCAATGACACCAGCCCTTGCTACCCTCTATTAGACAATGAGACTGGAGCCCCTTGCGGCCACTCAGGTCCTCGGTCCATCACTGTCCCCTTTCATAAATCAGGATGTAGAGGGAGCTAATATATAGAAAGTGTTACTTCCGAGGATATTTGTAAGAGCTCAGCAACCAACATAAGGAGACTCTCATAGCTTCCCATCCTGAGATTTTAGATGATCTTTCTACAAGATAAAGTCCATCTTAAGAAAATTATGAAGACAGACACTCTGGGATCTTCCCGTTCCTTTTTTCTCTGTCCTCCACTGCCCAGCTACTCAGGCATTTCACTGACCTCTTCAGAGAACCAAACTCTGGGAAGGGAACCTCGCTCTGCCCTTGAGGGGCCCCAGGGCCAGACCTGCCTTCCCTCCCCGCCTGACACTGGCCTTTACACCCCACTTGGTTCTCCACTTTGGACCACCTCTTTCTAAAGCCAGTCCCCTGTGAAACTGTATTTATCCCGGTATTTTTATTTTTATCCTTTTAATTTATTTTATTGAACTACAGTTGATTTATAATGTTATGTTAATTTTTGCTGTACAGCAAAGTGATTCAGTTATACATATATATATGTGTTCTTTTTCATATTCCTTTCCCCTATGGTTTATCACAGGATATTGAATATAGCTCCCGGTGCTATACAATAGGACCTTTTGGTTTATCCATTCTATATATAACAGTTTGCATCTGCTAATCCCAAACTTGCAATCCATCCCTCCCTCAGACCCCCCTGCCCCCCCACCACCGGTATCCATGTATTTTTAAAATGTATTTGTTTATATAGGTGTGTGCTTTTACTCACTTTGTGTCTAGATCCCAAAAGAGTTTGAGGAGATCCACATTCATTTCTTAGTGTCCCATCCCATCAAGTTCCCTTCCCTGCTTTTCAATAATGATATTGACAGTAATAATCACGAGGGCGGAACTGAATTTTTTCCTGGGTGCCTACTCTACGTGAATCATCATACTTATGTGATTTTTAACCTTTACTACAACTTGGTAAGACAGGAAGAACTATTCCCGTTTTGCCAATGAGGAAACAAAATAACAACATGAGATCTCTTAAATTTTTAAATGCACAATACAGTGTTGTTAGCCAGCAGTTCTCTAGAATGTCTCATCTTGCACATCTGAGACTTTATTCCCACTGAACAAACTTATCCTCATTTCCCATCCCCCCCAACCCCTGGCAACCACCATCTACTCTCAGCTTCTATGTGTCTGACTATTTTAGGCTCCACATGTAAGTGGGATCATGCAGGCTATGGTTTTGTAAGTCTATGCACACGTTCAAACTCATCAACTGATATGCATTAAATATGTGCAGGTTTTGTGTATTAATTATACCTCAATAAAGCTGTTTTTTTTTTTTAAGAAAAAAGACCATAGCACCAGTGTTCTACTCAAAAACTGCTTGGAGAAACACTAAATTGGCCTCATGTTCTAATTCAGCATTTTTTAAAATAAAGAATTAGTGTTTATTTTCTTATTTGTTTTTAATTTTTTTTTAAATTTATTTTTGGCTGCGTTGGGTCTTCGTTGCTGTGCATGAACTTTCTCTAGTTCTGGCGAGCGGGGGTTACTCTTTGTTGAGGTACACGGGCTTCTCATTGCGGTGGCTTCACTTGTTGCAGAGCACAGGCTGTAGGCACGCGGGCTTCAGTAGTTGTGGCGCACGGGCTTAGGTGCCCCGCGGCATGTGGGATCTTCTGGAAACAGGGATCAAACCCATGTCCTCTGCATTGGCAGGCAGATTCTTAACACATTGCGCCACCAGGAAAGTCCCTAATTCAGTCTTTAGAATAAATGTTTGCTATTGAACGTCAGAAAAACATCAATGTTTCATGATTTTTAAGAGCATTTTATTCTGTATTTGTAAGAGCTCTTTAAAAGCAAATGGTCCAAAATAATTGAAAAAAAATCCACTATAGACAATACTGGTCATATAGAAGATGATCTTGAGTAAATTCAAGTGGATATTTAGAGTGAATAAATCAAATAATAAAACTGGAAAAAGTGCCAAAGCATTTTTTTGCATTTTCATGTACTTTCTTCTTTGCCTGTGAATCTGATAAAATTAAAGGCAGAAACTCCACTTAATTCATCTTTATATCCCAGGGATGACATACAGTGTTTGTTTGAAGTTTTTGTGATATAAGGAATATGAAACCAAGGCTACGTGGTAGTAGGCATGTATTGTAGCATAAAAAAGCTTCCTTGATTCTCAAGTCAGAGTAAGCAGTCACTCCTTCCAAGTTAGCCATACTTGGTTATTACTCCATTCAAAAAATATTTTTCTCACCCTGAAAATAAACCCATTCTTTCTGATAAAGAAGACTACTTGAGACATTGTGGTGACTCCCAAGTGGTTCCTGGGTCTGACGTAAACCAGGGTCACAGCCTCCATGCCGGCAGGAGCCCTGCAGACCCGGTGGGTTACTTGGGTGGGCACCATGCAGGGTGATTGGGTGGGCTCAGTGAGACGGTTGGTTGTGATTGTCAAAGAGACAGCTCGACACAAAAGGGCTGAATAGTGGTAACCATAATTTCGTTCTCTAAATCTATGAGTCTGTTTCTGTTTTGTTAACAAGTTCATTTGTATCATTTTTGGTTTCTTTAGATTCTGCATATAAGCAAGATTATATGATATACACACTGCTCTATTTAAAATAGGTAACCAACAAGGACCTACTATATAGCACAGGGAATGCTGCTCAATATTCTGTAATAACCTAAATGGGAAAAGAATTTGAAAAAGAATAGATACATTTATATGTATAACTGAATCACTCTGCTGTACACCTGATGCTAACCCAACATTGTTAATCAACTATGCTTCAATATAAAATAAAAATTCAAAAACAAAAACAAAATCTCTGTTTGGGCCAACAACATGAGTCCAAAAAATGCTGCTGAGCCTGGCCTGACTAGGCTCACGTGACTAGGACATGGGAACTCTGGGGTTCTCCCCACTAATACCTTATGTTTATAAAACATTATCTCCCAGGCTCACTCCCTGGGCAGTTGGCTAGCTCCTCAGGAGCCAGAGATGGTCAGCTGCATTCACAACTCTTAGCTTCTCTTGGTCAGAGGAAAGGAGCTTGCAGCCCAGATCCAAGCTGACAGCATCCACAGAGATGGACCCACTTCCCTCCAGAGCAGCTTAAGCCATAGCCTGCATCACTGTAAATGCATTGGCATGAAACTAGGCCATGCCTACGTTTCTATAAATCTTTTTACATTATCCAACAATAAAACAAAATAGACCAACAATGTTTTTAGATGCCATAATTATTAAAACACATTACTTATTCACACCTAGTTACCTCAACAGTGAACAAACTGCACTGAGAACAGGCATGAGAACGTTCAGCCCTGAGGGTATTTTCTCAGAATCAGAGAAAACTAAAATAGGAAAAGTTAAGTGAAAATGCCTCCTTGGGCTTCCCTGGTGTCGCAGTGGTTAAGAATCCACCTGCCAAGGCAGGGGACATGGGTTTGATCCCTGGTCCGGGAAGATCCCACATGCCGCGGAGCAACTAAACCCGTGCACCACAACTACTGAGCCTGCGTGCCATGGCTACTGAAGCCCACGTGCCTAGAGCCCGTGCTCCGCAACAAGAGAAGCCACCGCAATGAGAAGCCCGCGCACCACAACGACGAGTAGCCCCTGCTCGCCACAACTAGAGAAAGCCCACGCGCAGCAACGAAGACCCAATGCAGCTAAAAATAAATAAATAAATAAACTTATTTAAAAAAAGAAAAGAAAATGCCTCCTCCACCAGCAGCATTTTAATACACAAATGATTACATCTAGAACACATGGTTTCACTTTAATAATGATAGGGCTGGGTTTTTTTTTTTAATTTTTACCATCTAAATCAAAATGCCACATTTAGTGGTAAGTTGCCAACTTTTGCTAATTTCCTAACTGATTACAAGACATTATACATCACTTAATTAAGATTTAGAGAGAAAATTAAAACTGTGAAATCAGATAAAAGCCAAGAATTTTGCTATCTTTTAATATGAGACTCCAATTACAAAGGAGGAATGACTAAAAGAATCAAAGGAGGTTCAATTCCATTTAATTTAGCAAATATTATTTGAGTATCTACCATATGCTTACTGTGATGAACACTGCATTGATAAGAAAGAATTAAGAGTCTGTGCACTCATTGGAGTAGCTTATAACATAGGAGTGGACATTTCTTTTTCAAAACTGCTGAAAAAATAATACAGACTGGAATCCCAAGGTTATGAAGGTTCCCAGGGCAGAGAGAAATAGCAGTTAGCTTGACGATCGATGGGAAGTTAGACTCAGTCCAACATGACAACCGACTGTGAAGGACAAATTCAAAGATGAATAAAATGATTAAGTCTGTATCTTCCACGGGAAAGTCAGGGGCATGAGGAGAAGGTTCTGGAGGAAAAGTTTGGTTTGGGTACAAGCAGGTCAGACCAGAGTTGATGCAAAAAAGACCATTGGAAGTGTATGCAGTGTGAGCTCAAGGACTCCAAAGCTGGAAATTTCTACTGCAGATAGCTTTTTTGCCTGAAAGCTATCCCAAGGTCAAGGCAAAGAGTTGAAAGAGAGAGAGCAAAGGGCAGTTAAAGCAGAATTTCACAAAACCTTATATTAACGGTGTAGAGAAAGAAAAGCTTAGGAAGTAATAAAAAGGGAGGAAAACCAGAAAAAAGCATATTTTGATAGAAGCCTTAGGAAGGAACGATACCCAGAAGGATGCGGGAATCAAATTATGTCTAATAATGTCAAATACTGCAGAATTTCAAAGACAATGGGATTCACTGGCTTTGGTGAAGGGAAGGTGAGCTTTGATAAGTGATGTTAGCAGCACCACAGGGGAAAACATTAGATATTAAGGGACACAGTAAGAAAAGAATAACCAATCCTGTTAAGGAGTATGACTCTGAAGAAAGTTTGTTATATTGAATTATTAGTAAGGTGAAAAGAAGGTTTATTTTCCTTTTTTAGGAGAGAGGAGACATACGGAGAAAAAATAAAGTAGGAAAGGGGAGATAGTTGATGGATAAAGATTCTGAAGGTGAAGGAAAATTCCTAGAGAGAGTGAAAAGAAGGTTTATTTTCCTTTTTTAGGAGAGAGGAGACATACGGAGAAAAAATAAAGTAGGAAAGGGGAGATAGTTGATGGATAAAGATTCTGAAGGTGAAGGAAAATTCCTAGAGAGAGTATAGGTGGAAAAGAGAAGCCTTCTTTCCCATAAGACAGGAGGCAAGGAAGTGGGGAGGGTGAGCAGACAGGAAAACAGAAAATCTGAAATCGAGATGAACAGTCAGCAACGCTCAAGATTATGCTTGACTCCGGGAACAGAAGGAATTGAGTTAACATCTTGGAAATATCGGGGTGATGAGACAACAGGGAACAAGACAGGGGGAGCAAGCAGCTTGAGCAAAATGAAGAGGTTTGCAGGTGCCACTAATGGAAGTGGGCATTTTGTGTTGTTGTTACACCTTAGCAGAGAAACAAATCTTTACAAAGGAAAATCAAGAGATTTTCTCGTTCACTGTCTTATGATGTTGTCCAAGTGTCAGGTGTTGTTGTTGTTGTTTGTTTATTTCATTTTTGTAAGAAACACACAAAACTATTTGAAGTTATAGCATATTCATCCTGGTGTTGTCATGTACCTTTTTTTCATAAAAGTAGGCTTTTTTTTTCATAATCCTGACCTACTAGGACCATAAGCAACCTGAAAGCAAAGCAAGTGTTATTGACTGTTTTGGCTACTCCAAAACAATGAGGATTGAAATATGTATATAATAGGTTTCCTAAACATAGAACTTAATGAAAGAACATTCCTAATATTTAGTCAGTTCTCATTTGGAAAAGGTAATCTGAGTCAGAGAGGCCCCAATCAGGTGGCAAGGTCCACACTCTCCTCTGTGTTTTGGTCATCATGAGAGGGGCTTGGGGAGAAAGCCGTTTTCTTTTTGGTTGAGTATAAAATGAAGCATATGTTGTGTTTGAATAAGTCAACTCATTCTCCCAATGAATAAATGTATGGCATGTTTTTATTCCACATAATATGCCTTTGTAATACCTTTTCATAAAACACAGAAGTCCTTGTGGGTAAGGTCATCTGAAGGAGAGAAAGAGAGAGAAGAAAGAGAAAGATAGATTAGATGCCTGCTGTTATTTACCTCTCTTCTTGGAGAAAGAATTAGACTGAATTCCAGTCTTCAATCAATAAAGTTGTTGGATAATATTGGGCTGTCACCAATACCTTCATTCTTCCTGAGTCTGCTCTTCCGCACCTCAATCCCACACTCTTTTTCCTAATCTACATATGCCTAACTATGATTTTGCTTGTGATACATCATGTTTGTATGTATTTATTGGCACAATAATGTGTAAAAATGACCCCAAAACTCATTTAGTCTCTACAGATCTGAGTGGCTCTCCTGCAGCCTGTGGGTGTATGATTTGGGTCCTCACTGCAATTCTCTCGTGTTTGCTGGACACACAGGATGGTCAGAGCATGTCCTTATGGTGATGACAGAGGTTCAAGAGAGCAAGCCCCACTGTGTACTCACATTTCAAGTTCCTGCTTGTTATCTATCAAGTGAGAGCCCACTGAACAAAGCAAGTTACTTAAATCCAGTTCAATGTGAAGAGGGAGCTTTTGTTGTAGGAACTTCAGGGTCACACACCACAGGGTTTAGATACAGAGAAGAGTGAAGAATTGAGCTGATTATTCCAAACAATAAAGACAACTTCTGATTTTGGAATTCTTACACAAGTATTTACACTTTATCAAATTCCTTTGTCCTTTTCCTTCTTAACTTTTTTTTTCTCCTCAACTTTTAGAATGTAACTGAGAAAGTGATTGGAGAAAAAAATTCCAGAAGAAGAAATTGCAATATTTTCTTTTTATGAGCACTCATCATAGAATACAGCAGGAGGTGCTGAGTATAATAGACCACATTTATTTTTCATTTAATCTATTCAACTTAGAGTCTATACTGTTACTATAATAAGTTTTTAGAGGCTAATTTTTATCTACTTTTCATAATCTAAGATATTTTAGCAATCCCTACTCATATATTAATTGTTATTTCATTTAGCAGGATGGTGAAATCAGTAACATCTAACTCATTTCAGATTATAATATTAAATGAGGCATAAATTTGGAATTCAAGACAATGCATTTTTTTTTAATTCTCATATAACAAATAGTCTGTTTGAAATAATGGAAAGGGAATGGATTTATGGAAATAAATGAAATGGAATAGAATAATGGAAAGAATGGATTTAAGTGGATGTAAGTGAAATAATGGATTAAGTGAAATTGAGTTAAGTGGGACACGTTATTTTAGCAAATTAATAAGCAGTCATTTTCTACACACTGTGAATTACCCACACCACCACGCTCTAGCATGTTGAAGCAAAGTGCTGACAAATTACTTCTGATGAGGAAAACAATCATGAAACAAAATAACACTCTACTTCAGGTAATGCATGGGCTCAAAACTGGAAACTAGAAACATTAAAAATCTGTCAATTAATCCTCCTTTTTTCCTCATGACCTATATTCTTGGCTAGTTACAAATTAGTCACCAAAACAATTCCTTGCACACATAATTTAGATTTAAAGGAGTGTTCTGTGAAAGCGTAAGAATAGAGAAATCATTCCTAATTTACCCAAACCTGGAGAGTATACACCAATCCCCTAAAGTCCACTCAGTAATAAGTCAGTGTAGCCACTGACTGCAACTAATCTACTCAGGATTGCCACATGGAGGGTGGTTAAATAAATGAGGCTATATCCAAGCCATGAGTGTTATAAGGACAGTAAAATGTATGGATATCACTTTTACATATATGCTCACAAACGTGTGAAACAAAACAGACAATGGTAAATAACGCATGGGGAAATTTTCAGAATATTACCATCGATAACATATTTGTATATGTGTGTATCAAAAAGAGGCAGATACACCGCAGTTAATTGAACACAGAAAAATGAATGTAAATGACTGTCTACCAGGCATCAGGATGTTAAGTAAGTCACTGGAAAGGAAAGAATCCACCACAGGCTCACGGAGGTAGCGAGTACAGCGGCAGCCGCCACTGCCTCGGCTTCTAGGGAAAGACAGAGGGAATTATTAAATCTCCAACGCTTGGTGGAGGGGCCCTGAGGGGTGGGCGGCACTGTTGAAACACTGCTAGCGTCCCTGAGATTCGACGGGGGCTCCCAGTGGGACAACACCCTGATCCTGAAGAAAAGACCCCAGGTGGCTGGTGGCCCAGCCGCTCCGCGGCATGTGGGATCTTCCCGGACCGGGGCACGAACCCATGTACCCTGCATCGGCAGGCGGACTCTCAACCACTGCGCCACCAGGGAAGGCCTGATGTTTCTTTCTGTTGTTGTTTTTGTTGTAATAGTTTCTTTTTTTATGGAAGTATCACTGATTTACAATACGATATTAGTTTCAGGTGTACCACATAGTGATTCAATAGCTTTGTAGTTTATACTCCCTTTAGAGTCATTATAAAATATTGGCTATATTCCCTGTGTTGCACACTATATCCTTGTAGCTTATTTATATCTGGTAGTTTGTACCTCTTAACCCCCTACCCCTATGTTTACCCCTCCCCTCTTCCCTCTCCCCACTGGTAACCACTGGTGTGTTCTCTATATCTGTGTCTATTTCTGTTTTGTTATATTCATTCCTTTATTTTATTTTTTAGATTCCATATATAAGCAATAACATACAGTGCTTGTCTTTCTCTGCCTGAAATTAGTTCACTAAGCATAGTACACCCCATGTCCATCCATGTTGTTCCAAATGGCAGGATTTCACTTTTTCATGGCTGAGTAGTATTCCATTATATATATATATATACATCATCTTTATCCATTCATCTATTGATGGACCCTTAGGTTGCTTCCAGATCTTTGCTATTGTCAATAATGCTGCTGTGAACATTGGGGTACATGTATCTTTTCAAATTAGTATTTTTCTTTTCTTTGAATATATACCCCGGAGTGGAATTGCTGGATCATATGGCAACTCTATTTTTGTTTTTTTTAAAGGAAAGTCAGTACTA
This sequence comes from Monodon monoceros, assembly GCF_005190385.1. Classification (NCBI taxonomy): domain Eukaryota; kingdom Metazoa; phylum Chordata; class Mammalia; order Artiodactyla; family Monodontidae; genus Monodon; species Monodon monoceros. The sequence continues at coordinate 26,496,780 of NW_021703778.1, forward strand.
TTTTCCACTGCTCTCCATAGTGGCTGCACCAATTTACATTCCCACCAACAGTGTAGGAGGGTCCCCTTTTCTCCACATCCTCACCAACATTTGTTATTTGTGGTCCTTTTGATTTTTGATTTTGTGGTCCATTCTGACAGGTGTAAGGTGATATCTCATTGTGGTTTGATTTGCATTTCCCTGATGATTAGCGACGTTGAGCATCTTTTCATGTGCCTGTTTGCCATCTGTAGGTCTTCTTTAGAAAAATGTCTATTCAGGTCTTCTGCTTGTTTTTTGTTTAGGTTGTTTGCTTTTTTGATGCTGAGTTGTATGAGCTGTTTGTATATTTTGGATATTAACCCCTTATCAGTCATATCATTTGAAAATATTTTCTCCCATTCAGTAGGTTGTCTTTTCATTTTGTCGATGGTTTCCTTTGCTGTGCAAATACTTTTAAATTTAATTAGGTTCCGTTTGTTTATTTTAGCTTTTGTTTCCTTTGCCTGAGGAGACAGATACAAAAAAATATTGCTGCAATTTATGTCAGAGTGTTCCACCTATGTTTTCTTCTAGGAGTTTCATGGTTTCCAGGCTTACATTTATGTCTTTAATTCATTTTGAGTTTCTATTTGTGTATGGTGTTAGAGAATGTTCTAATTTCATTCTTTTGCATGTAGCTGTCCAGTTTTCCCAGTACCACTTATTGAAGAGGCTGTCTTGCCTCCTTTGTCATAGATTAATTGACCACAAGTGTGTGGGTTTATTTCCAGGCTTTCTATCCTGTTCCATTGATCTCTGTGTCTGTTTTTGTGCCAGTACCATGCTGTTGTAATGACTGTAGCTTTGTGGGATAGTCTGAAGTCAGGGTGTGAGGCTGGACCACATTGACTCCATTCTGTCAGCTTCATCTCAGGTCCCTAGTCCTACCCCCTCCCCTCTCTGCATGACTGAACTTTGGCCCGCTCACAAGGAATATGCCCAAGCCAGATAATTCCTATCACCTTCACCCTGGCCTTCATCTGATATGAAACCTGGAAAAGCGTCTTTGCTGATGCAGATGGTTGGTGGTCATGAGACCCATGTGGGGAGGGAAACCCCCTTCCCATCCGTGCAGAGGTGCTTCTCACTTGGAAGTCAGATTCTATTTTTAGCTTTGGCCCCTTGAAGTCCACTTCTCAGCCGTGCCTGGTGCCTAGGGCAGCTGTGAAAGTCTCTGGATCATCCATCCTCAGGTCCTTCCTGCCTGTGTGTAAGTTTCCCACAATAAGCTTCATGATCGCACTTTATGGAATTGCCCACTTTGTGTTTTGGTCTCTAAATACCTTCTCAGCTCGGTTGGATTTTAGTCAATATCTCTGCCTCTCAACACGGGGCACGTGATCTGGGAAAGCCCAGTGCAGCCTATCCTGCAAGTGTTGGCAAAGCAGCAAACTGAGTCCCGCTGTTCCTGCAGAAAGGAACTGCCCCTGCCCAGGGGAAGAAGCAGCGCTAGGTGGCAATCTGGGGAGAAGCTGACAGAAACCCCCAGGAGGCAAAGGATGAAGGAGCCCCTTTCAACCCGTCCCCTTCCACAACCCCTGCAGGCAGACCTCACGGTGCAGCCAGCTGGCCAAGCAGGATGGGGTTCACAGAGCCCAGGCCCACATCACTGAGCAGTGGACAGTGGACAGCTTGAAGCTGAGGGGCACCAGCTGCGCACCTGACAGAGGTAGATGTCACCTTTCATGCCCATACTCAGGTGCCTTGTTCTGGGTACAAAGCAGGATCGCTCTTCCCCTCCTTTGGGATGAATCTCGGGCTTCCGCCTCCCATCCCGCCCCACAGACCTTCTAGGTGGGCCCATGCACCTTCTTCACTGAGACAGAGAACTTCCCTGAAGTTTACCCCCCAGATCCATCACCCCTCCCTGAATGAGAAGCCCTCCTCTGAGCCACCACAGCAATCTGATCAGTAACTAGCACTGCAGCGTGGAAGCCTCCTGAGCTGTGCTTCTCCCCCCCTGGACCAAATCCCCCTAAGGATGGAGCCACGGCTTCTGCTTCTGCAGCCGAGCCCTCGGCACGGGGCGACCGCAAACATCAGTACATGGATCTTTGGTACCAAAGCTGCGTGAGACAAGAGTCGAGAATAAAGAAGGGAACATCAAAGGTGATTATGGGAAAAGAGAGGTAAAGAAGTAAAAATGACTATAATTTATTGGCAATGATATCAACTCGACAAAATGTTTCCAGTTCTAATTTCATAGGGCCGGATGAAGTTCTTATTTTTATTCTCTATGTTATGTGTGTGTGTGTGTGTGTGTGTCTGTGTCTGTGTCTGTGTCTGTGTCTGTGTATGTATTTAACTACCATCTTCTGAACTTTAAAGAGAGCTAAAAATTGGGAAAGAAGTGGTAGATATCCTTGAGAAAATATACATGATTTTAGAAATTTTGGTTCTTACATCACAAATGAAATATTAAAGACCAATAAGGTTAACCAAAAACTAACTTCATTCATAAAATCTGTCTTAAGGAAGAACCTTACTTTATTGACCCATTTATTTCCTTGTGAGTGTTTACTGCAAGTTCATCTGGATTCAGTGTTGGGTTCGGATGGGCAGGACCTGCTGGGAACCCCCTCTCTGTTTGCTTCCCACCTGCTTCCATTCAATATGTATACTTTTATCTGAAAGTTGGAATCAAAATACCTGCTCTGCTTACTTCACAGAGGTTTAGCAAGGAAGGAATGGATGATTACGACCAAAAAATTAAACGAATCTCCCAGGACACAGACCGATTTTATATGGTGGTAGAAGAAAGACACTAAAACATTTACGTGACAGACAAAATCTAATATATGATTAAATGCTCAAAAGAGCGATACATACAGAAAGTGCCAGAAGGTTTCAGAAAATGGGGGGACGCCAGTATAGATGAGGGGATACAGCTCCCTAATGACTCACTTAGTGCCTCGAAATGTATTTTTATTGCTAACTCACATCCTTCATGCAACATCTTCACCCTGTTCTCATTTGTTCTGTCCCCAGAGGAACACGCCAAGCATGCTGCTGAGGCGAAGTCATCCTTCAAGCTCCCTGCCTTTTGGGTTCAGGATCCAGCACTGAACAAGGAAACCGAGTTCTCAGTTGGCACGCCCCACTAGCCTCGGATCTTATCTTGGGAGGGTTTCTGCTCTTTGCCACTCCTAAAATTCCATAATTCTCTGATTTCTCAGACTGCTCTGTGCAAACCACTCTGCAGACTCCAGGAAGCCGTTCTGTCACACGCCTTCACGATCACTGCCCGTCATCCTCTGCAAAGCCTTTGAAATCCCCACGCCAATCTCACCGTGTCCATCCTAACAGCCTCGCTTTCAGTGTTAAGCTCTCTGGAAAGAAAACACACACTCACATCACAACCACTTTACTTCACAGGCTTGACAGTTCTTTCCAGTTTTCCTAAGGGTATCACATGATACTCTAAATACTTTTCCTTTTCCCCAACGGAATGGCATTCATTGACATGTTTAAGGTGCAATGACCTTCATCAATAACTAAGCAAATTTACCGTTTGTGTTCCAAGGTGTCCCCTCCAACCTCCTTGTGCTTTGCAAATAACTGAACTTTCCTTGTGCTTTTGATTTAAGATGACCAGCCATTGCCATGATTTAATTCATTGCTGTGAAATTAGGATCAATAAAATAAGAAAGAGAGTTTAAAATAATTTTTTTCTCATAAGTATGTTGTCCTGTAATCCCCAGATCCACGGATGGGGGCTGGGTGATGTCCTTGGGGGACGTTGAAGGAGATGAGAGTGAAACGGCTACGAGATTCTGAATGTGTCCACAGGCTCGGTTGTGGTTTGAAACAGGCCTGACCTCAGAGTTCCTGCATCTTCCCTTCCTTTCCAGAGCAGTTTTGCACCCACCTTCCCCCAAGGGCCTGGTCCCGAGGTCCCTTCTCTCCACCACTAGTCCACGCTCCTCTGAGCTGTGATGACACTCGTGTCCTTGCTCCTGACTTCCTCATGAAGGACTTAGCCTTGACTGTGGCAGGGAACTGCATGCATATCTTCAAATGCGTTTACACATCTGCTCTTACCAACAGCCGTAGTCCAAGGAGGACAGGGAGGATACTGCGCATCTTTCCCCCTGAGTCTGAGACTCAACTCTGTGTCCATAGATGCCCCACAAGAACAGAGTGGGGGCTGGTGGTGGGGAAAATGCTAAGATGGACAACCAGACAAGAGACAATGCTCACCTGTACCCAGGACTGTGAATTTACTCCTTCATTCTCTGTTAATACACATCTTGGAATTGTTCTGAGCGTTAAATGGGTTGATACACGTACATCACTTCACCCGGTACCCAGCCACTCTCAGCAGGTGTTAGTGATTCCTAGGACTGTGGGCTGCTTGAAGGCTGACAACACGGATGCTAAGAACAATGTCCCACCCCAACTGGGAGCTCAGAAAAGACTTTTTCAGTGTAATAGAGTTGAATGGGTGGTGAAAATGCCACAAAAGCTGTAAATGTTTGATTTTAGAATAAAAGATTGATCAGATTCTATTGAAGCAAATGGCAGGGGACATTCCACTTTGTTTGTAATAAAATTTTGATGCAAATGCACTGGTAGTAATCACAGCGAACTATTGCAGGGCCTCAAGACCAAAGAGAATGTATAACCGGGAATAAAAGAAACAAGGAAATGTTCTGAATGGCAGCTCTGGAAAAGCAAAATTTCTATTTTCGAGGGTATAACACACACACCTGGGTCCTTTTTGGCACTTGCGTTATGGCATCTGGGTCATGCTTTGTTAGAGGTATTTGTTTTGGGGATCAGGGGAGTGGCTGATGTAAGGGAAGAAGCACATTCCTCTCTGGGGTGTCTTCCACAACACCCATCACTTCTGACACCAGGGTGAGTATTACAGGTGAAGCAATTCTGTAACACCAGCTGGGGGTCCTACAATTAACTCATCTCTGACTCTATCTACCTGGAGGTAACATCTGACCCCATGGGTTACAGGCTCAGGCCCACAAGGCTGCCCTCTCTCTCCTGCCACTGCTGACATCAGTCACACGTCACCTGCGCTTCTGACCGACCTGACCGTCTAGAGATTGGGGGTTCCCATAACCCCCTCCTCAGGTTAGATAATGTACTAGAAGGATCACAGAACTCGGGGAAACAGTTCACTCCCTAGATCACCAGTTTATTCTAAAAAGTTACAACTCAGGAACAACCAGATAGAAGAGGTGCACAGGGCAAGGGGTTGGGAAAGGGTGTGAGCTTCCACACTCTCTCCAGCCCCCACTCTTCCCAAATCTCCACATGTTCACCAGTCTCAAAGCTCTTGAAACCCCATTCTTCCGGGTTTTTACAGAGGCTTTTTATGGAGGCAGAGCCAGGAAGCTGAGCTGGACACCCCTGATTGGCAATGAGCCATGGTCTGAAAACTGCACTACCCTGATCAGGTCGATGCTCCCTACTGATTTATAACTATGGGGTGATAATTCAGGGGTGAAGGGGTTCCATCCCAAAATATGTGGGATTGGCACACTGATTATTTTGAACTGAGGGTATTTGCAGATGCAAGAGGGGCTCTCTGACCTCCCATGTTTTACCTAAAAGCAAGTCATCAAATTCCCATGAGAAGGGGGCCCTCCCTGGGCCAGGAGGAGCAGGACATTCTTACCGATGCCGGAATGGACCTGTACAAACAACTTACTAAAATAGCCCTAATCTTCCATTCGTCACCCCCCCCACCCTACATCTCCTAGTCACTGTCCCACAATTTACCACCCCCAGCCCAAACTTCTTTTTCCTTTGTCTCTTCAGTCTCCAAAATTTCTCATTCTTTGTTAAAATGGTATATAATTTGTCAGGCCTATCTGCTTCTCTGGGTTTTTATTTCTTATATATGAAGGCCCCCTTGTACACACAGAAAATTAACATTGAATAAAACATGAATGTTCTTCTCCTATCAAACTGTCTTTTTTCAGTTTAATTTTCAGGCCCAGCCACAGAACCTAAGAGGGTGGAGGGAAAGCCTTTCCTCCACTATAGTTCCAAGGACAAACTCATCTGACCATCAAACACTGTGATGATGGACACCCACCAGGATTCAGAAATACTTCTGTCATACTGATGTTTCTTTTAAAAGCATCCATCAATGATTGTTCCCTAGAGACTTTTTTTTTCCTGATTGCCATACCTTATGCACTTTTTTTTTGCGGTACGCGGGCCTCTCACTGTTGTGGCCTCTCCCATTGCGGAGCACAGGCTCCGGACGCGGAGGCCCAGCGGCCATGGCTCACAGGCCCAGCCGCTCCGTGGCATGTGGGATCTTCCCGGACCAGGGCACGAACCCATGTCCCCTGCATCGGCAGGCGGACTCTCAAACACTGTGCCACCAGGGAAGCCCCCTTATGCACTTATTTTAATTTGCTTAAGCAGGTGTTATGATTATAAATTGGCTCTTGATTATCCGCAGAGGTATTATCTTCCAATACTTCCTGAAAATAACTAAGCAGTAGAGATTAAAAAATTGTTTATTTTCCTTCATTTTACTCTGCATGTTCTCTTACTTTTCTAGCTCCTACAGCCAACAGGGAAGGGGAGATTTTATAAGCTGAAATTCATGATTACTCCCCCATCCCTTGGAAAAGGGGCAGAATAAACTTGGGAGGCAAGCGAGCTCGAGGGCAGCTTTGCTCGAGGTGAGGGGCGTGTGAGCATCGAGGAGGCTCAGAGCAGGATGAATTCCCAGCAGGGGCACACGGCTTCCCAGCAACTCTGGGTCCAGCTCCAAGCTGGGGGTTCACAGCTGTTAGTTTATTGTGCAATGCCTTTTCAGCACCCATCAAAGTCACCTTGCAGCGTTGAATGACGTTTGAGGATTCTTTACTCCACTGTCTCCTCAATAGCATAAACACAGAGGTAGTTTGAACAATTCCTAGTGCTAAGGGGGCAGCTTGAGAGCCATCGGCTGGGATTTCATGTCTTCCTCTGGCAAATGCACAGGGCAGGTAAAGACGCACATCATGACCAGCACCTTTACTGCCGGGGGGCCTGCCTTAGCCCATCTGGGCTGTTATAACAAAATACCACAGACGGGGCAGTTGAACAACAGACATATATTCCTCACAGCTCTAGAGTCTCAAAGTCCAAGATCAAGTCCCCAGCAGATGCAGTGTCTGGTGAGAACCCTCTTCCTCCTTCATAGACAGGGTCCTCTCGCTATGTCCTCACCTGGAGGAAGGGTCAGGGGGCTCTCTGGGGTCTTTTCTATAAGGACACTGATCCCACCATGGGGGCTCCACCCTCGTGAGCTCACAAAACCTCACCTCCTGACACCATCACATTGGGGGTTAGGATCCAACATTTGAATTTTGTGGGGACACAACAGCTTACGACAGGCCACGTGACACACAGGGCCTGAAAGGGAGCCCTGGGAAGGCCCCTCATGAGAGAAAGAGACAAGAGGTGTGAAGCCAGCACAGCCAGGGCTCTCAGGAACGGGGGTCCCCCTGACAACCTAGAGAGGAACCAAGGACGGGGACCACCTGAAAGGCCGGCTGGGGCCTTGGAGGCTCAGCCCTGTCCTTCTAGTCCATCACTCCTGTGACTGGCCTCTTATTTCCAGAAACGTGCTCACCTTTTTCTCTCTCTGGGGTCAGACTGATCCACTGCAGGGCTGCAAGCGCAGGAGGCCCGCAGGCAGAGTTCAAACCATGAAAACACCCACCTGCAGGGGAACGAGGACGGAGGGGAGGGAGGCCTTGGGGGCTTCGTCCTGGCAGTGGGAAGACTGGGGTCACAGCTTCCGCCAGGGCCTGCGGGCACATTCTCAGTGAGGGCATCCCACTGTGACTTGGTCTCCAGGGTGTCCCCATGACCCCCGGCTGAGCACTCCTGCCCCATTCTGGTAAACTGTGGAGTTACCCACTCCCTCACAGGACGCCCTAGGCAAAGCCCAGTCCTCCGGGGAATAGAGACTGATTGCTGCCTAACAGAGGGTGATGGAAGAGAAGCTGGGTGGTAGGCTGTCTGTGGGTGGTTTCTTTGCTGGCCTGTGTGCGGGGGGTTCTGAAGGTTAGAGGAGAGAAGAGGTGGAAGAAAGAGAGAGAGAGAGAGACAGCAAGAGAAAAAGCCAGCACCCACCAGGGAGGGCAACAGTACTTTAAAACGCACAGATGCCCGAATTTAATTTTAGTTAGTGAAGACAATGAATTTCTCACAGTTTCTGAGATGGAGTCGAGGGCAATCTTACTGGGATGTCAAATAAGAATGACATCACAGGCTGGGGAATTGACGGTCATTTGGATTATATTAAAATTTATATCATGCACTTTTTAGAATGACCAGAACCTGAAAATACTGAATGCATTTGGTACATCCCAAATAACAAGTCATTGAAGACCTACGGCAGAAGGGAGGAGGGGAGGGAGGGGGGATGGGAGGGACAGGGAGAGGAGTGGGCAGAGGACACCCTACAACCTGCCCCCAAGGACTCAGGGGTATAAGTCAGCCTTGAGTAGCCCCACCCAGAGGGCAGGTGTTGGGCTTCCATGTCTGGCCTCAGGAAAGAGAATTTCAAAGAACTCAGCTCCCTGCCCTACAGCCCCCTGGGGTGGGGGAGGGGGGGGACCCCAGGAGAAGAGTCCTGGGCACCGACTGTAAACAGGGCCTGGAGCTGAGACTGGGATTTCATTTTCTGATGATTTCACTGCATTCATTTTTTAAGTTTATCTTGTGGAATTGAACAGATTCTAGAGAATATCAGTGAATTTTTATTTTTAAAGAATTATTATATAATCACCTGATATGTCAAATGTGGGAAATAAAAGGGTGGTCATTTTATCATAATAAGTTTTATTACAACCTTTAATTAGCAATTACTGTAAAAGTTGAACGGCATGTGGATTCAATTTTGCTAATGATTTAAGGAAAGTAGAGATATTAGGTACACAAATAGAAGAGTTGAGTTAGAATTTAAATGTATCACGAGAGACCTATACATTGGGATCAAATAAAACAGGAACAGTTACGTAAAAATAAACATACAATTCTCTCAGAGGCAGCACCAAGAAAATGATTGAAACCATATACCCTGGAGCAGGACTGCCCTTATCTTCATGTCTGCTCCTGGATTCCTACTAACTGCGGGACCTTCATGTAAGAAGGGAGATAATAGTACCTATCCCAGGGCTGTCGTTGTTTATGCTGGGGATTAAATGAGATAGTCGATAAAAAGTGCTTAGAATACACGAGCACACTCAAGAAATGCGTCTCAGCAAATAAGCCATCTCTGCCGTGTAGGTGAAAGAGGCTGGGGTTAGCGTGCTCTTATCAGTGGGGTGACGTTGTAACCACAGTCACATGTGGCAGAGTTATTATTTATAAGGCAGACCACTTATGATGTCAGACACTGAGATAGGAAGTTTATACCTTACATCTTCTAATACTCACTATAGCTTGAAAATCAGGTACTATTGTCTACTCATTTCTGCCAACAGAGACTCAGAAAAGTTGTCATCCAACAAATGGATAAAATAGAATTTGAAGCTGAATTTAATATTTTTAGATGGAAATTGAAAATTGATTCTTATCCAAGGAGGGAAATCATGAAACCAGGGCATCCTCAAGAAACTCTGGCATAATCATATACACAAACAAACTACAATGAAATTCTGATCACAGTTGCCATGAGAACCCTTTTTTGTCAGAAGAACTGTGATGCATAGAACAAGGGTAAAGGGGTGAAGACTTATAATGTCCATGTGAACCTTGAATTTTAATCATTCTGTAGCTTTCTCTGCAGCTACCAGAAGGTAAATATTGTTAAATAGGAATTTAAATGTTGAAGGGGGTGTTAAAGCAATCTACCTATTCTACTAAAATTCTCAAGTGAATACATTGAAAAAAAGATCCAGTGAGGGGAAACACGAATAGTCTAAGTCTGGGCACCTGGTTCATATTAATTTCAGTAGCAGGAGAAGAACATCAATTACACACTTACATGGACTTAACATTATGAGTGTGGAACACAGGGAGACCGAGCATGACTTACTTCAGTGGACTCACGTGACCTCAGCACCAGCACCTCCCGCTCAAGCAGGGGGGCTGCCAGGATACAGAAAACCCTGCTCAGGAGATTGGCACTCAAGGCAGGCGACTGCTAATGCACGAGGTATATCCCAAATGAACAAGTCCTGGAAAAATGTCTACATCTGCCATTCGGACGCCAGTGTCGGAGTGTGTGTGAGTGTGTGTGTGTGTGTGTGTGTGTGTGTGTGAGTTTTAATCTCCAACACCATTTCAGTGTCCTACGATTCAACTCCATTCTGACCCCATCTGCCTGGAGACAGCATCAGATCCCACAGGTCAAGGGCTCAGTCCCACAAGGGCTCCATCTCCCCTGCACTTCAGGTGCCAACCCCAAATCCAGGTTGTCACCTGTGCTTCTGACCCACCGGCCATAGATCGGAAGTTCCCAGAACCCTCTCCTTGATTAGATTAATTTGCGAGAGTGACTCACAGAACTCAGGGAGACAGTTTATGTGCTAGATTAACCGTTTATCATAAAAGGATATAACTCAGGAGCAGGTAGAGGGAAGAGATGCTTAGGGCAAGGTGTGGGGAAAGAGGTGGAGCTTCCGCGCTCTCCAGGTGCACCATTCTCCCCAAATCTCCACGTGTTCACCATCCTGGAAGCTCTCCAAACCCCCTCCTCTTGGGGTTTCATGGAGGCATCATTACACAGGTGTGATTGATTAAATCACTGGCCATAGAGGAGTGAACTCAATCTCCAGCCCCTCTCCCCTCCCTAGATGAAGGTCAGGGGTTGACCTGAAAGTTCCAGCCCTCTAGTCACGTGGTTGGTTCTCCTGGTGACCAGCTTCCCAAAAATCACCTGAGGAACAAAAGACACCTTTGCTACTCCCATCACTTAGGAAATTCCAAAGGTTTTAGGGGCTCTGTGCCAGAAATGGGAGGAGGACCAAATGTATATTTCTTACTATGGATCATAATATCACAGCATTGTCAGTCAAAGGCTTTGAGCCGTGGTGAGAAGAGTACCTGTCCAGTGCTCGCCCAGTACCAGAATGAAAGTGAGGGAGTGCAGGCAGTGGGAAACACAGGCCAGGAAGGTTACCTTCTTGTTAGTGGTGCAGCCGAGTCTCTCCAACCCTCGGTCTCCCACTGGATGAAGGAGCTTCCCAGAGGGTGAACAAGGTAACATATGCGTGCTCAACACAGCGTCAGAAACACAGTAAGTCCTCAGGATATAGTAACTATATGGTCATTAAAGTATCTGCCACCATATGGCAATTTCCTTATTTTTTGTTATCCTATCTTTTTTCACTGTCCTACTTTTCACACTATGAATCTGATATCTAACCAAAGACAGCAAGTTCCAATGTATATATTTTATAGTTTGGTCCTTTATTTCCACATTGTCTAAAACACCCACAGCATATAGAAGTGTTCCGTAAATCCTGGGTGAATTAACAAGATTTTCATGTTAATAGTATTAGCATTTCTTATATATTTTCTTTGTGCTGGGCCCCGTGCTAAGTGTTTTACATGTTCAAACTCATTTAATCTCCACTAACAGTACTCTATGAATGAAATACATTTCTTGATGTGCTGCAAGGATGCTGCTTTTGTTGCCATAGTAACAAAGGTCTGGAAATACAAATCCGATTTTAGAAGGCATAATCACTGTCTTGCTCCTCTTTTCTGTCACAGTTTTAAAATTCCCTTAAAGGTATTCATATGAAGATAGCTGCAGCAGGAGAACTGCCCCAAGGAGATTTTTGTCACTGATGTTACTGTTTCCCACAAATGAAAGAGGATGTTCTAGAATCTAGACCCTCAAAATCCATGTAGGACACCCCTTCATGAACTGAGACACACTGGCCTCAGAGGTTCTTGGAACATGCTCAAGACATATGAAACCAAAGGCAGAAAGTTGGTGTGTATTTAGGGAGCTTGGCTTTAATTCAATTGTTAAATGAAAACATTAGTTTTATCCTGTAATCGACATGATATATCATGGAGCAGTCAGTGTTTGCAGGAGTGTTTAATATAACTTTTGAGCTTGAAGAGGCTGCCATGGACGTGCAGACTTCCATGGTTTCTGCCCAGGATCTCTGAGAGCCCAGAATGGGTCACAGGAATCTCTGGAACTCAGGCAGCCTCCGTGTCTAAAAAGAAATCGTGTCTAAAAATATCCTTAGCAAGAGGTAGGGACAGTCTCACCTGTACCCTTTACAATGTTCCATCTGCTGGAGCTTATAATAAAGCACAGACGGTTGTTCAAGGCAGAATGAATGCCGTTTTGTAAAAAAACTGCTGAAGACATATATACAAATTTATGGAAATATATATGTATGTGCTACAGATTTCTAGGTTTCAAAAGGTTATTGAAAGTTAAAATACACTACTTTTTTTTTTTTACATTTTTGTTTTGGTAAAATATACATCGTAAAATTTACCATTTTAACGATTTTTAAGTGTTCATTTCAATAGTGTTAAATACATTCACATGTTGTGGAACCATCACCACCATTCATCTCCAGAAATTCCTCATCTCCCCAAAGTGAAACCCCATACCCACAACACACACAGACACACACACACACACACACACACAGATGGATTCTGAGGCATTGAAGACGTTCTTGTGGAAATGCGTGTCATGTGAAACTCAGAATAAGGAAGCGACTTTGACTTTATTAACTTACTGAGGCTTATTCTGTGACCACAAGTCAGTAGGTATCAAGCCTGAAATATGAATAAATACTGCATGACTAGGGGAAAAAAAGAAAAGAAAGGGCAGCTGTGTCTAAAAGAAGACAGAAAAGGAAGTGGGTAGAGCTGCTTAAGATAACCGCTTCCAACATGAATGTGGTCCAGGCTTGGGGTTCATGTGTTAATCTTGGGCTCAAAATGAGTTATGTGGAGTAACTGTTATCATTACTGTTATTATTCTATGTTCTAGTCTTCTCATATCTCACTTGCCTCCACAGGCTGATCTTGTCACTTTGTGGATGATGCTTTAAGTGGAGAGAAGATGGAAACACCCCAACAGTGGGTCTGTATCATGGCAGCCGTGACCACAGATGGACACCACCCAGATGGGGGCCCAGCATTGATCCAGTATTTGTCAAAGACAGCAGTGTGGAGAACTGGGTCTAAAAAATCATAGAACTAAATTCAGTATATATTTGTGAAGGAGAATAACTTTGATTCCAGGACTAGCTTTTCTAATTCTTTTTTCTCTCCCAAGTAGATGGACCTTTGCCTTGTCAGAGCCTTTTCATTCATTATAGATTCATTGCTCTATCTCCTCTGGAGGATAGTCCGCAAGAGTTAGAAAGAAGTAACTTGTGTTACCAAGTATTGCTATTTTAACAAGATTATGGCCAGAAGAATATTAAAGCTAAGCTAAGAACAAGAAAAAATTGATTTAACATTTGCAACATAATTTTTTTAGTTTGCAAAATCTATTGTTATATTCCTTATTTGGACAAGTAAACATTTTGAATAATGTGTGTTTGTTACCCTGTGCTCCTAATAAAAGCGTTATATTCTGGCATACGTTTATGTGTAAAGGCCCAATACAAAGCAAAGATCTATAGAACTGTTTCATCTTTGGTGTACAAGTTTCCTAGTACAGTACCTCATTTACAAAAATGGCCCCAAAACATTGCCAAATGAAATAATCAGAAAATAACAGTTTTGGTCCAGTTAAACTAAATTCTGTAAAGGATTTTTTAAATCCCATCAATGTAGCATTCTCTAAATTTAAAGGATGATTTACACTGTGTATATTACTTAAGTAGTAAAACAAGAAACAAGAAGTTGAACTGAGCTGACTCATCAAATTAAGTTGTTTGTTTTTAATAAAAACGTATGAAAGACAATAGAGTGGACATCTATAGGTTTACTAGCACCAAATAACTGCTTGCTAATATTTGGGGCATATTTCTTTTTAGTCTTTTTTATACATATTCTACATAGCAATTAAAATGCCGTGCTTTTTTACCTACATGAGCACATTTCACATTGTTTGAGACTTCATGTTTTAATGGAACTTTGCTATTTTATTGTCTAGATGTGTCAAGCTGTAATCATTCATTTTTATATAGTTGACAATTTAGATCATTCCCTTTATTTTCATTACTATTATAAATACAGCATGATAAAGATTTTGGTATACATCTAATTTTTCTACATGGGTTGAGAGTATTATCTTAGAAAGATTCCCCAACATAAGAATACTGAATCAAAGGCTATGAAGATTTAAGATTCTTACCAATTTGCTTTCTCAAGTAAATAAGGATCCCACCAGCAATATATCTGAGCACTCATTTTCAAATTGTACAGTTTAAAGGTTAAAAAAGATACCATTACTTTTTAATATGAGTCTTTTGAGCAATCATTATGGTTAATTTGACATGTCAACTTGACTGGGCCACAGGGTGCCTGGATATTAGGTCAGGCATGATTCCAGGTGTTTCTGTGAAGGTGTTTTTGGATAATTTTAATGTGTGAATCAGTAGACAGAGCCAAGCAGATTGCCCTTCCTAATGTGGGTGGGCCTCATCTGATCAGTTGAACAGAACAAAAAGCTGACCCTCCTCTGAGTGAGAGGGAATTCCTCCTGCCTGACAGCCTTTGAACTGGGACATTGGCTGCTTCCTGCCTTCAGACTTGAACTGAAACCTCAACTATTCTTGGGTCTGGAGCCTGAGGGCCTTTGAACAGGAACTACACCATCAGCCCTCCTGCGTCAGCAGCTTAGACTCACCCTGTAGGTCGTAGGATTTGCCAGCCTCCATAATCACATGAACTGATTCCTTATAATAAATCTATCAATCATCTATCTGTCTATATACCTGTTTATCTAATATAAATATGCAAACACACACACACAAACACACACACACACACACACACACACACACCTTGGTTCTGTTTCTCTGGAGAACCCTAAGTCAACAACTCTGAACAGTTTCTGCATGTTGGCTGACTAGTTGTATTTCCTTGCTTTTGAATGATCTGCTCATGTCCTGTGGCTGTGTCTATATCAGAGCATTCTTATCGATGGCTATGAACTAAATTCTACACATTTTTACAGTGTTTGTAAGTAACCCTTTAACTGTTCTCACCAACCCACCTCACTAAAATCCCATAAGTAAAACTTAAAGAAATACTGATTCAGAAAAAAAAAAATGTATAACTGAGGTATATAGAAAGTGATTCTTCTTCCTCTGGGTCAAAAAAGAAAAAATTTTTAAAAAGGAAAGAAAAAGGGAAAGCAGGCTCTGTGGTTCATCCCCCATGAATTAGAGGCTCTTTCGGATTTGCTTCATGGCCAGATCCCAGAGACGGGACACAGGTTCCCTAGCAACGCATTAGACTTCCAACATCAGAGAGTGCTTTGATAGAAACCTGGTTAGTTTTTATTTGTATTAGAGAGATTTTGTCCCTAAAAATACTAACTCAAAAGCCATTGTCAAGAGGAGCAAATGTATTAATATCAGAATCTCAGACAGCTAGAACAGATCATTAAGGTAAATATATAAAGAAAAAGAACAGATATTTCCTTTTCTAAATCATCTGAAGGAGGTCAGCTGGTGGCACTAGAAGAGAGGCTGGTCCAAGGCAGGAGGCCCACCCCAAGTTCCTATCCAGGTGGACCTCCAGCCTGCTGACCGTCCACCTCTTGCAACATCAGTTCCTCCCAACTCCAGGTTCTGGGACATAGAGACAACAACATGTTGCAGTAGCTGTTTTTCAGTCACCACTGCTCCCTGCCTAGCACCTTCCTGTCCATCACTGGTCAGTTCATGGACAAGTTGACAAGAGGCTTCTGCCAGCCGTTGACTCTTTTCTAAACCCTGGAAGCTGAGGGAGAAGTAAACCAACTCTGCAACCAGGCAAGAACAGTTTCTAACTGCTGTGGTTCTTGAGGATTAATTTAGCTGCTTCTGGTTTCCTAGGCAGAATTTCCTTGAAACACTAAACTGACCTCCATGTGTACATCCACCAGTTCCTGGCCCCCCTCCTGTTGTTCTCTGGTGCTGACCACAAGGCTTGCGTGTCAGAGATGCACTCAACCCAGGACCCCTGCAGCCAGATCACTTCCCCAGGGTCTCTCCCTGCCGTTAACTAGATTAGAAAAGGACATCACCCCCATACAGAAGGCTCGAAATCCACCATCCAAACTAAACATCTCAGCATGATCGGCTGCCTAATGTTCACTTAAACAAAAATAAAAAACTGGAATTAGGAAAGCCGAAAGGAAATGGAATTCTAAAACCCACCTGGACCACAACTAGCCACAGTAGGTGCATCTTTTGTTCTTTTTTCTTGAGACTAAAATTCAAACTATTATTATTTCCCCCCACTTAATGGTCTCAGTTTAATCAATGGTTGTAAATATTTTAACAGACAGAAAAGAGGTTTTCTTCTTAATAGGAACTCATTCAAAATATAGGATAGTAATTAAAGAAAACCATATAATCCCCCTATTATAATCCCCCTATTAAAATGAGCTTTGTACAGAAAAAAATGTGTATCGTAAATGGTGACTATGGTCTGGGGAGAGGAGTCTCCATTTTAAGCTAAATATAAATAATTCATATGTTTCCCATAATAGCACAAGCTATCCTGGATGTTTGATATAAATTCATAGCACAAAGAAAATGATACTATTACCCAAAGACAGTCATTAAAATATTTCTAGTTCCCATCTTCTACCACAAAAATGCTGGTAATTATTTAAAGCAAGAGTTTTGGGGTTTTTTTGTTTTGTGTTTTTTTTTCTGAGATGACTTTAACAAAACCACTTCCTTGAAAGATGCATGATGAAGGGCAGGCCACTGCTCATTGCAAAACACATCTATGTAAAATTGCTAAAGAATCTCTCCTCACTTTTCATTTCTTTTTGAAAGTACATCTTGTGCTATGATGGTCACTGGAAAGTACTTGCAAATTTTCAGGAGGACATTTTGTGTGGAACATTACTTTAGGTAGAACATTGTTTTAGGTAGAAAAAAATTACAATTAAAGCCTAATAAAAAGAGTTTACAGTGACATGGTTGTACTTATATGGCCTCAAATATCTTCTTATTACATGGTACAGACATCTGTACCATGTCTGCTTCCAAAAAAAGATTTGGGGTTGGCTTAGCAAACATAGATAGAATGCAAGCAAAGACAATTAACAGAAGGCTCAAAGGATTGGGTCAAGGAGCTGATTTTCCTGACTTCTTCAGGAAAACTAATTCTAAAGCTTATAACCTCTCTGAGCCACACCTGCCTGATAATGGCAGGTTATATAGTAGGAAGAAGCTGGGGTGGGACCACGAGCCTCAGGAAACTCCATACGTTTGCCATGGGCTTTAAACACCCATCAGCAAAAGCCTAAGAATTATGGGCAGACAAGAGGAGAAGAAAATGTCCCGGACAAACAAGTCAGTAGAACAGAGATGTGGATTTATCCTGTGCTGTGTGTGGTTTCATCCTCTTTTGTGTATTTGATCCCACTATTCACAACCATCACCCTCCATGACCACGTGGGAAGATTTGGTAGAATCAACAGGAAATGGTAATCAACCAGACATGGAGAATAAAGGGAAGTGAGGAATTAAGAATAGTTGTAAGTCTGGAGTTTAACACTAGAGCAATGGTGGGGCTGTTCACTGGGGGAGAGAGCACTAGAGGAGTGCTGCTTTTCTGTTTATTTACTTACTTATTTGCTTGAATGTTTCTCTTTTGCCCAAACTAAACTTGCACAGTACCTTACCCCAGCAAAGATTTCAAGTATGCAGCAGATTCGGGAGTCTGGAGCTCATGAGAGAAGTCTTAACTACAAAAAACAGCAATTTCCTTGCAGAATGATGCTTTTCAGAGCTGTACATCTGAATGAGGATGAAGAAAAGGGGATCAAGAATCTATCTTCCTGACATTTGGCATTTGAGAAGATAAGGCAGAGCCAGCAAAATAGACTTAGAAGAAGTAGCCAATAAAGTAGTAGAAAAATTAGGAAATAAAAATGGAAATATATGGTCAACTGTGTCAAATGCTCCTGAAAGTTTAAATAAAATAATTCCAGAGAAGTGAACATTGGATTTAGCAACATGGAGAACATTGTTGGCCTAGGGAGAGCACTTTCCTGTGGAGTCATAGGAAGAGAAACCCCCAGCAAGCCTAAGTGCTAAATGTAATATGTGGAAAAGAAGATGAAGGCATGATATCTCTATCTATCCATCATCCATCCATCATTCTGTTTGTCCATCCATCCATCCATCCACCCATCCATCCAACTATCCATCTACCCATCCATCCACCCATCCATCCATCAGTCTACTCTTCCATGTTTCAGGAGAAAGTACTGGCTTAGAGAGACAGTGATGTCTAGTCTCCTATTAGGCAAACGTTGTTTGAAGTAATGGTTTCATGCCCAAGTTGATATGTCTGATAAGGAGTAAAAACTCAAGAAAGAGATTAGGCTGGATATAATGATATAGGAGATGGTCAAGTCCATGAGAGTAGGTGGAACCACTGAGGGAAAGACTTGGAAGAGAGGAGAGGTTCATGGGGGAAGCCAAGTGGTCATATATAGATGCAGAGTAATGAAAGAAGCCAGAGGGTAAAGATAAGATTTCATCAGAGATCTAATTCAGGGACCAGGCTGAAAAACTGCCAGAGTACATTTCAGAGGTTATTTCAGCAAATGCAAGTCAAACTGCAGGAGGCAAGAAGTGAAAGTATGCCCCCCATTGTGACTTGTTACTGAGAAAGAATCATCACAGGAATCATCCAGGCCACACCCCGAACCCTTCCACAGGCCACGCCCACCAAACGTGGTCGTCCTCTCTGTCTGAGACTGAGCAGGTGGGGTGGAGAGAGCTTCTGAGACCTCCAGCAGCATGACAGCCCCTCAGGAGGGCTGACCTGCCTTCCTTCTGATAAATGAGAAGCTATTCTCCTGAAAGATCATCAAAGCATGAGATGAAAAACACCTGGAGGGTTACATCAGGTGTCTCCATGGTTTTCCTCTAAGAAAGGCTATGAAGCTTGGAAGAGGTACTAAAGCGAAGAAAAATGGGGTGTGAGAAGTGGGGGAAATAAAATATCTTGGAATATGCTTTAAGTAATTCAAAAGTGTCCATGAGTACTTTTTACTCTTCATGCAAGTTCTTCTTTTGTGTGGGTTGGAAAAGAAAAATTGATTGGATTCCATGCAGTGAACAATCATCTAGTTACCTTATCCACGTGGAACCTTTCCATGGGCTCTGGAACCCAAGATCCATCCAACATGTTCTGGTAAGAGCTCCCAGGATCACAGCTGATGCTTCGAGGGAAACAAGTGGCTGGCTGGCTGGTCTACTGAACGAGTCCGTAGAAGGAGACCCTCGTACCAGCCATCCAGGCCAGGCCCCCTCTCCCTCCCCCAGCCCACAGGCAGCCCTTCTAACCCCTTCCTCCAGGCTCTCTGAGCGGTCCTCTCTCTGGGAAACTCTGGGGCACCTGGCACAGTGGACTTCTGGTGTTTAGGGCTTGGGAAACAAAAGTCAATGCAATTCAAGACTTTTATCAGTGTTTGTGTCCCTACTATTCTCATTTCTCAATGGGGTCAATGGACACGGGCTTGGGGTCAATGGGGTCAATTGACCCAATGGGGTCAATGGACTTGGTCTTGCGTAAGGAAGAATGAGGGCACAAATGAAAAAATCACTAGTTCATATCTCAAAAGATATTGTACCACCGCATAACATATCCCAATTTCAACATCTCTCCAGCTGAAAGTGATGTTGTCTTCTCTTTGCACGACAGCCAGCTTGGTGAGGTCAGTTCCCTGACCTCTTCACATGACTTATCCTCAGCCACCTCCACGGTTTCCTATCACCCCTGCTAACAGAACCTTCTCCAATCTCATTCTGCCACACTGTGTCTCATTAAAAACTGTTAGATGATGGTCTCTAGACATTTCTCTGGAGAAATATCATCTTAGGCAAATAAACCTTCCCCCAAAATGTGGGCTAAATAAGCACAAACAACTGAAAAGTCACTCAGATATATAGGTCAGTAAGCAAATTACAACTGAAAAAAAAATTCAATGAAAAGTTTTCCTATTCAGAAATAATGCTATTGTTCAAAAGGATGCCTGGGAGTCCTTTTTCTAGATCAGACTTGCTTTGTAAAGTAATTTAGATGATATGAGTGAAAAGTGTGCCCATTAGCAGAACCCAAATCAAGGCCGATGTAATTATTCAGGTACCAGCTCTGAACACCCAGCACTGCCTTGATAAGCATCTCTGTTAACCGAAAATGGAGGGGCTTACAGTGAAATGGCTTTTAGCTGTAGAAATCTGTGACTTTTATAACTAGATAAGAAAGATTACATTTAATTAGTTTTATCATAAAATGGAAGAACCATGTCCTGATTCCCTTAGATACTAAGGCAGCCAGTTTCAAAGAAAATGAACTAGGATTACCACGCCCAAATCCATATGCAGCTTTCTAAGATGTTTTTCTCAACACATAACATTCCTGTCCATCTTTCTAGCTAGCTAACTAGCCCTCAGTAATGACTTGAATATATTTTGATAAAAATTACCTGATGTAACTACACAAATAAATACATTTGTGGTCTGAAAACTCTGACATGAGTTCTTTAAAATAATGGCCACATTTTAGAACCTGAGAATTAAATGATAAATAAGATTCAAAATTGACATCATACTTGAAAGGGTTTTTTTTTCTATTTTAACTTACATCTTTATTAATAATACAGAATGTATTTTGTATTGAAGTATAGCTGATTTACAATATTATGTTAGTTTCAGGTGTACAGCATTTTTGCAGACTATACTCTGTTATAGGTTATTACAAGATAATGGCTATACTTCCCTGTGCTATACAGTATGCCTTTGTTGCTTACCTATTTTATACACAGTAGTTTGTACCTATTAATTCTGTACCCCTATTTTGTCCTCTCCCCTTCCATCTCCCCTTTGGTAACCACAAGTTTGTTTTCTATATCTGTGAGTCATACAGAATGTATTTAGTCAATGCTATTTGATTTCTTAGAACTAGAGCAACCGGAAATTTTTTTAACATAATAAGATCGCCTTGTTTTTGAGAAACAAAACAGACATCATACATATTGCTAACCCCAAGCTGTAATCTGCTAGTGGAATGATTATGCAGATTGCTTTATTAATATTTTGTTTCCATGGATTCTCTTTCTTTTTTTTTTCTTGATTCACTGAAGGAGGGATTGGGACTTAAGATTTTGCCCCAGTATATCAGACAGTTCTTTCCATGGGTTTGGCTTCATTTTATTTCTGTTTTGTTTTGTGTTGCTTTTCATAAAGAAAAAAGTAAATGAAACTTTCTAGACAGGGCTTTCTTCCTTTCACTGAAATAGAAAAGGCTTGTACTGATCTTTTGGAAATTTCCCTTTCATTATCCATTATGCAACAAGCCACCAAAAGTGAAAGTTCCAGGAACGTTTGTAAACACGGTCCCTGGGATTCGGCACTCCCGGAACATGGGATGGGTGGGTTGGAGCACAGTGAGGGCTTGTAATTTACACTGTACCCAGAGGAAGTGGGTTTGCTTATCTCTGATTTTCTCTGTGCCTTTTTCTTAGCATAACTTGAGCTTTAAGCAAACCACATTTCCATACTGTATAAAATCTCATTTGAAAGAGATATTTAGTCATTTGGGAATACTGATTGGCCTTAGCATCTCCACCTACTTCCAACTCCCTCTCTTCTAATATCAGAGTGGGCTGAGATTCACAACGGAGCAAAACTACACCTGAAAGTGGTGACAAATAGCAAACATATTGTCTAGTCTTTCTAAAAAATTAAAAATTATAAAAATGTTTTAAAAATTCAAATTAAGTTAAAAAAATAAAAAGGTTTGGCTTTTTCCACTATAACTTAATGGCCTTCTATATTCTAGGATGAAAAAGCACATAGCTTAGAGATCTTTTTTTATTTTCTTTGATCAGCTATTTCAGACTTGTCCAAATTAGTTTATTTCCATTAATTATTTTCTATGATGGGACCGACTCAGATGCCTGGAATATGGCCTATTTAGACTCACTCCCACATCTCCCTTTGGGGGTCACATGGGTGGTAAGTCCCTGATTCCATCATCTGGCACAGCTGGACCCAATTTCTCCAGGAAGGCTTCCTCACTGACTTTTTATTTCCAGGTAACAAATATTCATATGGGGTTGGAGGGGCTTTTGTGTGTCCTGACCTGCAGTTTGTATTGTGTTCCATCAAAAGCAAACCAGTCATTTACTGAAATGAGGCCTGAGGTGAAATCTACATTCCCCACAGAGGAAGTGGTGAGTTTTATGTCACCCTGTGGGAGGCCCTGTAGGGCTCCTGCATATGTGGGAGGTTCAGAAAGCTCAGCATGGTGTCCAGTAGACTCCAGAGGGTCAAAAGGGACTATTTGTGTTTGAATTTTGTTACTAACAAAAATCACTGTCATTAAAATACTGGTAATGTCCTTTTGTGATGACCCAGGCGAAAAAGTGTTAAAGCCAAGAACAGCCATATTCTTCCAACATAAACTTAAAATTTTCAAACAAAGTCATAGCCACAATCAAATGTTGAATATTTATTGACCAAATCTTTTTAAAAAATCTTCAATTTACCATTTACATTCTTCTTCCACAGCCAAGCAGACGACAGAAGACATGGAATCTTAGATGGATGATAATAAAACCATTCTTGGGATCAAAGTCATATTAAATAAGTCCAGAAGCAAGACGTGCCACGCATAAATGTGTCACATTCAGTTGATCATTAGGAAAGTGCTGAAAATATTATCTCTTCACCTTAAAGAAATAATGGGAAGACATAAAATTCACTTGAACCTTTTAACCTTAGTCAAGATCTGACACAAAATTCCAAATTAAGGGCAAGCTGATGTTTTTTTCTAGCTTATAAAACCACCAACAAGCATCACAAAGCTTGGAAGCTAATTTCATGCTCGTACTTGTAGGCCAAACGTCTGGATGTCAGGGGTGGACCAAGGATGTGGAGGGTGGAGGGAGCAATGTGACCTGGGTACAGGCAGTAAGGGCCACAGTGTCTCTGGGGAATTAAAAACAGTAAGAAAACCAGCTAAGGGTCAGCCTACTTTCCATTTCCCCATGAGCTGGCATTGCACACAACATCAGTGATCAATCTCGGTCCTTGAGAGACCACTGCCATCTAACACATCACTCACCCTCCAAGCCTCTGACTACATCTGACTCCTGCTGTAAAAGCCTCATTGACAGGAGGGAATTCCAAACGTTTTTTGAAACACTCACCCTCATCGTCACCTGCTGACAATCTTCAGTAGCTTACATAAGCATAGAAACTCTCTCTTAGAGCAAACAAACATAAAATAATATCAGATCATGGTTATTCAATGTGTTGATAGTCATTCCCCGCTGTAGTTCAGCCTTGGGTAACACAATGTCTAAAGGACTGAAGTAGTCATTGAAGCAGGCATCTCCAGAATGCAAGGGACACCCTACCATCATGTAATTGTATACATTCAGTATTGGAGTGGATGTGTTTTGGAATATGTGATTTGAAACATTGCCACAGCTCTCTTCTTGGTTTCATTGTTGAAAATAACTTCAGATGGACTTCAACCACCAAGGTTAAAGGACCTGGTACATTCCACGATCAGCACTGTTGAAATCTGCTAACTTAAGGCAGGCCATGAACATTTTTGAAGTGCTATCTTTTTTTCAGTTAATTTATCCACTGTAATAGGTGCCAACACACACCCTTGCAGTTGCAATGTGAAAAATGAAAGAAAGATGCAATATACCAGGCACATCACTGGGGCCCCATGAGAAGGCAGATGAAGGAAACATATCAAAGAGGAAGTGCGTTTCCGGTCAACCTCTACAGAGAGCACAGGATGGAATGTATACAGTTGGTTTATACACGCACACAGTCAGTGCTTAGTATTTATGCACGTATACAATTGGTGTTTAATCTGTGTATATAACCAGCAGTGCTTAATGTATATTCATGTATACAGTTGGTACTTAATATGTATACATGCATAAAGTCATAGCTTTACCTGCAAACACTTATAGCCAGGACAGACCACACATAAAACATATATAAAACTAGAGATGTGGACTAGTCCATGGAGAACAGCCAGCCGTTGTTGTTGTTTTTGCTGTGGAGAAACAGGAGAAACAAGAGAAAGGAGATAAAACCAGGGATGGACCAAGCAGGTAGAATAACTCTCATACTTAACCCTACACTGCAGAAGCTGCCTCATCCCTGTCAACTCTCCACATGCTGAATGCACTATGAACTTGACTCAGTCATTCTTTCATGCAAACGATTTAAGGAACACTGGCCAAGTGTCAGGCAGAAAGAGCCGAGGCCGAGCAAAATACACACACCCGGTACCTGAGGTCACAAATGGGCCCACAGGGAGCACTGATCCCTGTGGTTTAGAGCCCCAGGTAACATAAAGTGGCAAACTCAAATTATCCAAGGCTGTTTAAAACACATGGTTTCTCAGACTGAGGGATGTTCTGTCCCAGTTATGCTCCAACTATAGGGCAAAGGACAAACTCAGGTTTTATTTGATTGCTTACTTGTGCTAAACATTCTTGGTCTGGTAATTTTCTAAATCACAATAAAAAATGAATGACTAGAAATATGAAATTACAATAAAGCATACAAAATGTAAGCCAAACTTTTTATTATTAGAGTCGGTGACAAACGGTCACCCTGTGAAAGGAGTATAAAACTTTTTGAAAGCTAAGTCTCTACTGCTGTGCTTAGTGCCTCATAGGCCAGTTTCACAGACTCTGCCGATGACCGCTGGTCCACACGTCACAGCCGTAGTAGCCCTGCTCTAGACTCTGTATTGGGATCTGGGCAAAGATGAAATGTAGGCAGAATTAGACTTCCTGGAGGAAGGTTCAAAACTGATTGGCTCTAATTTGCAGCAACATGGATGGACCTAGAGATTATCATACTAAGTGAAGTAAATCAGAGAAGGACAAATATCATATGGTATCGCTTATGTGTGGAATCTAAAATATGATACAAATGAAGTTATCTACAAGATAGAAACAGACTCACAGACCTAGAGAACAGACTTCTGGCTGCCAAGAAGCGGGGAGGGGGAGTGGGGGAGAGAAGAAAGATTAGGAGTTTGGGATTAGCAGATGCAAACTAGTATATATAGGATGGATAACAACAAAGTCCTACTGTATAGCACAGGGAACTATATTCAATATCCTGTGATAAGCCATATGGAAAAGAATATGAAAAAAATGGGACTTCCCTGGTGGTGCAGTGGTTAAGATAAGAATCCCTCTGCCAGGGGCTTCCCTGGTGGCACAGTGGTTAAGAATCTGCCTGCCAATGCAGGGGACACAGGTTCAAGCCCTGGTCTGGGAAGATCCCATATGCCACGGAACAACTAAGCCTGTGCACCACAACTACTGAGCCTGGGCTCTAGAGCCCACAAGTCACAACTACTGAACCCACGTGCCACAACTACTGAGCCTGTACTCTAGAGCCCGTGAGCCGCAACTACTGAGCCTGCATGCCACAACTACTGAAGCCCGTGTGCTTAGAGCCCATCCTCCACAACACAAGAAGCCACTGCAATGAGAAACCCACGCACCTCAACCAAGAGTAGCCCCCACTCGCCACAACTAGAGAAAGCCTGCACACAGTAACGAAGACCCAATGCAGCCAAAAATAAATTAATTAATTAAAATAAATTTTAAAAAGAATATGAAAAAGAATACTCTTGTACAGCAGAAATTAACACAATATTGTAAGTCAACTATACTTCAATAGACTTTAAAAAAACATTTTTATAGAAACTATGAAATAAATAAAGGATCATTGTTCTAATCCTGAAAAAAAAAAAAAACTAGTTGGCTCTAAATCAAAAGAGAATTGATTGGTGGATCAATGCAAGTACAAAGACAATTACAAAGCTGAATTTTAATCGCCAGCAATGAAGTGGAAGGGTGCTGGCATCTAATAGGCACCTGTCTAATGTATGCTGAATGAATGAATGAATGAAAGAGTGAGTTGATGGCAGCAGCCTCTGTGGGGAATATGACCCCTCAGACCCTCAGAACCTCAGGATCAATCAGGATGCCTACGTGCACATGGGAAGGGTGGGGACTTGGTGTCATCAGACAGTAAAATGAAGAAGCAAAAGTTGTAAACATTTAGAGATGAATCATATGAAATGGAAGCAAGGAAAATGTAGATTCACTGCCTCTGGAAGAAAGTGAGCCACACTCCAACACAACCATGAGAAAAAGGACAAAAGAAGTGTGGCGTTATTGAGGGCAAGCTGAACAGAGGGAGGAAGCTGCCCAGACTGGAATTTCATCAGTGTGAGCACAGTGTCCAGAACAAGAAATGCTGTAGCCCCAGTGAGCTACTCAGTTCAGGCTATACCATTTTACAAGAGGTTTGGATGGATGAGCAAATACAGAGGCAAGCGTGAGGGCAGGCAAAGATTTGACCACGCGATGATAAGGAGGACAGAGCAGGAGCCAGTGACGCTGGACCCTTGAGGGTCAATCCAGCTGCAGTGGAGGACAGGGGTGGAGAAGGAGCTCTCCTCCGATATTCCATGTTCTGTCTCATGGAGAAGATGTTGGGTCTTTTCCTTGACAGCAAAGGGAGAAGGGAAGGTTGGACATAACTAAGTTCTAGTGAGATTTTAATGCCAATAGAAGGCAACGCCTTTCAATAATAAAATTGGTCTGTAACTAGTAAACATAAACTTTGGAGGTGGTGAGTTCTTCCCCATCACGGGGGTATTCAAACAAAAGCTGGGTGAGCATCTATCAGAATGTTGTAGAGAAGAGTCCTAAACTGGTGGAAACTGGGATACCTATCAGCTGGGAAATTCAACATGACAGAGGACAATCTTTTGCAAAAAAAATATTTTCTGAGCAGCTGCCATGGGCCACCATGGTTCTGAGCATTGGGGACACAGCAGGGAAAGGCAGTGAATCCCTCACCTGAGAGCTTGCTTTCTGCTGGGCACATAAGGAACACATCCTAAACAGAAGCTGCATTTGAGTGTCAAATCGATGTCCTTGTCCACACCAGCACAACCATTCTTAAAGGCAGGATGTGTGGAAAGAAGTGTTCCTAAACAACAAAGCCCTTCCAGCAGGTCTGGAAGCTGCAATCATGGAGTTATCCCCAGGGATGGTCCTTCCACACAGGGAGGGGAAGGAGGGATGCTCTGGTCTTGGTGTGCCTGGAGAGTACAGGACAGACCAAAAATCCATTTATGCCAGATTCTTGACTGATCCTCCTCTGGTAGCAGGTGTAAGTGATTTCAAACATGTTAGGGAAGTTTGGAGAAGTCTGAGGACTTCAGCTATTGACAGATGTTCCCAGGGAGGCCCCAGAGGGCAGCTCACGTTGGAGTTGACCTCAGAGCTCCTAGTGGTTAAGTGCGTCAGACTTCACTAGGGCCACTGCTCTGCTCACTCAGACGCCAAGTTTCCAAAATAGAGAAATAGTGTTTTTACTTGCGACAAGGACTGAGAGGTGATAACAGTGAACATTTAACTGAAGATACTGAACCACCTGAAAGAATTCAAAATTATGAATACAAAGTTGGGTATGAAAGGGAATATTTAGAATAAGTAAAGAAATCACAGCAAATTTAATTTTTTAAGTTGATTAATACTAAAAAGTGTCCCCAAACTCCAGAAAAACAATCTATTATTTTTATTAAAGGACTACCTGATACATGTTTCCAATTCTACTTCTCATACCTTTTCAGTTAAATGTTCTTTGATCACTTCTTCATGTGCTGATGAATTATACACATTTTTCTCTACAGAAAATAGACAATGTAGTCTTTCCTCCAGCAAAGCTGATCAGAAGTTGCTTATTATCAGTAGGTGTGAAAGTTTCTTTCTTCTTCATAATTTGCTGCTCGTGATGCCATGTAAATTATTAGGACAGTTCTCAAATTTGGAAAAGATCAAGTTTTATTCATACGTGATCTCCCTAGTTTTGAAGGATTTTCCATATTCTAGCTCTTGGCTCTGTTGACATCAAATTAGTTTCTATTTCTCTGCTCATGGTTTTGATGCTGGGCACCAAAGAGCATATTTCCATAGCAATATGCCCTCTGGTCCTACAACCCTGTGCTCAGTGTCAGTGAATGGGCACCGTGAGGGGAAAGGGGACCCACGAGCCCCTCCCACACGGGTTCACAGAAGTGACAAGCCCCACATCATATACACCAATGATGGTGTCTCCAGTGGGACTTCCACTCAGCAGATCCTCAAAATGCAGATGACCACTTACTAGTAAATATGAGGGAAGTACGATGGCAAGGAAAACAGAGTGGACTGAAGTCGTGGTCAAAATGTACCAGCTTTGCAAATTTCATATGGAAGCCAGTGCAACTCTGTGACCTTTCCAATCATCTTATTTATTTGCTTTTCTTTGCATTGTGTTGGCTAAGGATAAAGTAACTTGAAATATTAATCGTGATGATCTTTGTTCCTTAATTTAGGAAATGTAGTGTTTGCCATTAAGATATGACTATTAGTTTAATAGAGAGCAAACTACTGGTTTCCATTTGGGGGGAGGGGAGGTGACATAGGGGTAGGGGAAAGAAAGGGAGGAACAAACTATTGGGTATAAGATAGGCTGCAGAGATGTATTGTACAGCACGGGGAATATAGCTAATATTTTCTAACAACTGTAAGTGGAAAGTAACCTTTAAAATTGTATAAAAAAATTTTTAATTAAAAAAGAAGCCAGTCATTCATAAATCAATCAATCAATAAATGAATAGGAAAAAAAAGTTCATCAGATATGGGTGCTGGATTTTACAAACATGATTGGTCATGAAATCATGCTATTGCAAAACAATGAATACCTTCCTGTGGCCCTTCTGAGTAGTTTTATGGAAATCAGGTCAAGAGATGCATTTCTAGAAGCTTCTAGCTCCAGGCATGCAGTCATGTTGATACATCCCCACACAATTCTCTTATTCCCCGGAGAATCCAGGCGTTTATCGTCATGTTCGTACACTTCAGGAACATGAAATGGTACTGAGCTCCTTTCTGTCAGAGCCTAAAGGAAAGATTAAGACCTAGGATCTAACATAGTTGCCTCTTCTGTCTTCAAAGCAACAGGATCCTTGCAAGGACCAGCACTTACCATTGCATGGGGCTCCTGGATCACATGCCCTGATCAGGATGTCCTTCATCCTTAGTCTTCTCTATATCACTTACGTTCTTACAGACCTAGGCAACAGCAGCTTAGCTTTCCAGAAGCCGACGATTATGGTGAAAAGCAAAGAGGCCATTAGGATTAATGAAATCGGTAAAAAATGGGCCAGAAGGATGAACACTATTTTTAGTTGTGTTTGATCTCGCAAAATAGTGAGAAAAAAATCGAGAAAGGAAAAGCAAATTGTGTAATTTTGTCTTTGAATAGTTCAGCTTAAGACTGTAGTGGGTACTAACGTTATGTCAAATCACTCAGCACTCAAAACAACGAGAAAAAACTCTCCTCTTACTGATACACAGCCCACGTGGTTTCAAGTGAGTAAATGGCATTTCTGATACACAGAGAGCAGAGTTCTGAGGTCCACTCAAAAGAACCTGTGGCTTGAAAACTCCTGGGTCACCCAGCTGCCATCAGTGACCTATTGAACCAAATGGGCCAGCTGGTCCAGACAGGAGGGGGTGATTCTACTGGTCTGAGAACTCCGTGTGCTTGTGTAAATGCAGCAAGAAACACGGGTCACGGGCCAGCAATGGCCAGAGCAAGCACTACTGTCCGGATCAATGCCCGTGCCCTCGCCAAAGCCTCTGGTGGGGGCTGGTGAGCTTATTTGATCTCTGTATTTTTTCTGAAATTGATTCCTCAGTTTGCTGCCAAAGGCAGAATGTTCAGAGTCTCATTATTTATGTGAATACTTCATTCCACACTTCTCTGAAGATCAGTGCTTTGAGCTGTTGATGGGACACAATGTCTTCTAAGATGAGTTAAATCTGGAGGCTTAAGACCATGGTCAAACAGTTCAAAACACACTGGCTCATCAGCTTTGTTTGTACATCGGCCTTCACAGCTTTGAAAATCCAGGCTGGCTCTAACTGGCTCATCTTACTAACCAAGTCAGAAAACTCTGGGGGCTTTCATGTATCAAGACTGTTTTCTGTGAGGCTGTGGGGACTTGATTAGCACCAGCTATGTCTTCTTCTCCTAGATCTTCTGATCCATCTCCTGTACGTCCTGAAATCGTTTAGACAACATACCTGAGTTTGACATCCTTTCCCTGTTGAGCAGTTGGAGTGATGATTATGAACTACAAGGTTCTAGATACATATATACCTGTGCCAAAGGTATTATTATACTCTGCAGGATGCAGCCCTTTGCAAAGCCCTTTATCATGATCTCATTACTATATTTTCTTTGGTTATCACATTCATTTTTATCTTCTCAATACTGATCATTTCCAAAACAGTGTCTGAAGTCTTTCTGTATTTTAGTACAACTATTAACTGTTTCCAAACATGAGAAGTCAATTATTTCCAAAATTGTTTCCAAATCCAAAGTTCAGGTTGTGATATTCAGGAAAAATGTGCCAATGGTTATTATTATGTTGCACATTAGTATATCAGATACACAGCTAAAAATGCTTCCTAGGTTCACTGGGAATTTCCATTTCTTCTATTTCTTCTTACGTGTCCATGATGGAGGTGCTGGGTTAAGGCATTGCTTGTTCTAAAGTGAGATGGCTGTTTCCTGGGCTGCCGTGAGTTGAGATGGCTCTGGCTGGGAGCATGCCTGCTGGCCACTGTTTCTGACGTGGTAATGACAATTGTAACTGACAATAAGATACTAAGTCCCACTCGTGCAGTACCTGCGGGATGGGTGCTGTGTTGTGCTGGCCAGATCTCCCCTCAGGATGGACACACCCATTCCCCATCCTTCAGGAGTATGGGCAGCTGAGTCCCTCCCCAGGAATAGCTCTGACCCTCAGGAGTCATCTCATCCAAGGTTCATGTCCCTGCCTGGGGACAGCTAGATCTGATGACAGTTCCAAGAAGGTACCAGAGGCCTGGCACCTGGCCTCAACTCACGAGACTCTGTGGGGCCCCAGCTCCTGGCGGGGCTACTACCGAGGCCTCGGCTGCATCAGAGTCTAGCTTCTCCCTCGGACGAGTCCTGCTTCTTCAGTCCCTCACATATATGATTCTTGAGAGCAAGCTCACCCCCAAAATCCCCATCTCAGAGTGCTTCTGGGAGCCTGCTCATTCCAGGACCCTGCTGGCCACACTATGTGCATCGCCTTCCGAGTGCAGCTACATCTCATAGATGTTACAGGTCAAGGTAGAAGTGATTAGATCCCTTTCACAGACAAGAGAAATGAGACTCAAATATCGTACCAAACTAACATCAGGGTAGGGGTTCAAACCGAGGAAACTCGAATCCACAGTTTGCAGTCCTTCTGCCATGTCCTAGCAATGCCCACTTCAGTCCCCAGGAGACCCTTCAGAATCTTTCTGACATTTATTAATCACAAAAATCACTTATGGTTCCCAGAGAATTGTTGTATTCAAATATTGACAACCAGCTTAAAGAAATAAATAATATTCATCGACAGCCACAGAGTGGTAGATCTCTAATTTTCCCCTGTTTTAACTGATCTCCTATAAAATGTATGGAAGAGTGATCAGATTGCTCTGTAAGATCTTAGCACCCAGAGAGTGCAGGTTCTGAAGCCCTAAGGTGCCCATTGCTTGAGAGGCCAGCATGGCAGGGAGGCAGTGGGTCTTGGATCAGTCAGCACGACTACTTCCCAGGTGTTGGTGCCTGGCTCCCAGTCAAGCTTCCTAAACTCCATGTGTCTTGATTTTCTAACGGGAACAGTAATATCATCTACCCTTTGGTGCCACTGTAGGGATTAAATTAAATATATGTTGATTTTTATTAGTGTTCCATACATGCTTTTTAAAACCATTGATTCAAATTTATAAAAAGTAAGACCCATGACTGATCATAACAATTTCTGCTGTCAGTAAAAATTAAAATGTTGAAGTATGCTGTGGTGAGTCCTAGAAATGCCCTCAAAAATTTCACTCAATCAGAAAGCCATCAGAAGGCAGAAGTCCCTCAGACGGGGGACCCAGCTAGCCTCTTTTGAACCACACAGATCAGAGAGAACTCTGATCAGGATGCCCTCCTCGTAAACAAGGGCATGTCAATAAAGAGTAGGCATCAACTCTGGATGTGTCCGCTACAGAAAATGACTTCTGCTCCAGCAGAAGTAAAATAATAGCTCATGCCCGATGATTTAAATAGTCTTCCTGGGCTTCCCTGGTGGCGCAGTGGTTGAGAGTCCGCCTGCCGATGCAGGGGACACGGGTTCGTGCCCCGGCCCGGG
This sequence comes from Monodon monoceros, assembly GCF_005190385.1. NCBI lineage: Eukaryota > Metazoa > Chordata > Mammalia > Artiodactyla > Monodontidae > Monodon > Monodon monoceros. The sequence goes on from NW_021703778.1 coordinate 26,529,234, forward strand.
AAGATCCCACATGCTGCAGAGCGGCTGGGCCCGTGAGCCATGGCCACTGAGCCTGCGCGTCCTGAGTCTGTGCTTCGCAAAGGGAGAGGCCACAACAGTGAGAGGCCCGCGTACCAAAAAAAAGAAAAATAAATAAATAAATAGTCTTCTCTTTTGAACAATCCTCAATAATATCCCACAAGTACATGGATGTACATGTGTGGAGGTGGATCAGAAACTCACGGTTTGGGGGGCAGGGAAGCTAGGGAGAAATCAGAGAGGCTGCGCATTTATGATTTGTTCCTGATTCACAATACTTGTCTGAAGCAGGGGGTGTTCTTAGATCCTTTTCTTGAAGTGGAAGAAAAAGACTGAGAAATCTCCTAGAAATAATTTTAGGTAACCACAACTATTTTAATCTCAATGTTCATGAGCAAATGTTTAATTTAAGGAGAAAAAAATGAAAACAGCATTTTTAAAAAAGGAAATGTCAGTTGTATGTTTTGATTTTTTAAAATTCTCTCTCCAGAGGCAAGATTTGCTTAGTCACAGAAGCCAGAGATGTCTTCTTAGAAGGAGTTTAAATCTGCAGCAGAACATCATTGAGCAAAGCTAAATCCATTGTCATATGAAAATGAAATCTACAGCGATAAAACTATAGTTAACTTTTAAGAAATGGAAACCAGATGCCACCTAGCCAAATGCCATCTGTAAAATCTTTGTGGCATAAAAGGGTGCTCTGGATGTTTCAGCCCAGGGATGGAAACATTCTGTGGAATTCCAGATGGCCTCAGTTTCATAGGGCAGCATCTGGGAGGAGATGACCCCCACATGAATCTGGAAGGTCTCCGACAATGGGCAGGGGTCAGGACAGGAGCATTCGTGCCCGGGGAGGGTCCCACCGCCTCAGGCTTCTGTCCCAGGTCTGCACCACTTTAAGAAATTGCAAGTCACCTCTCTAGGGAGAGGAGACCCAATGACAAACATAGCCCAGTATTCCCTTCAGAGACCACACAGATTCGCTGCACACACACCCAACAGGGGAGCCTGGTCCAGCATCTGCAGTCGGAGCACCACGGGGACCTTCCCTCCATCCTCAGGGTCCGCACGCTGTGAAACCGCACCTCTTAGTACTGTTCCTCCTCTCACTTCCTCTCTCCTTTCCTGGGGACATGGGTCCTCCAGACTTCTCTTGTTCGTTGTTGTGTGTGTGTTTTGAAGATGCAGAGGAGATGGAAATGGAGATAAAAGTGTGGGTAAGAGAGTTTATGATTATTTTTCTTTGGTTTTCAGTCGCCACCTCAAGCGCTGCAGAATTCTCAAAAACGGAGCAGCATTGTCAGAGGCAAAGGATGTGTCTGCCTTTGGGGCATCCTGTACTAGATAAACAGAACCTGGGAACAATATGTCTGAATTTCAAACACGGCCTTTCTCTTCTTCACACAAGAGATCAGTTAGACACTTAGCACTTGGTGCAAAACTTAAGAAAATTAAAATTTCTAGAATCTCCTTTCAAGTTTCCGTATGACCCAAGATACCTAACTACACATTCCCCAAACACTCCTGAGCATCTAAATATCTAATGTCTTTGCTAAAAAAAAAAAAAAAAGTTAGTGCTGCCAATAATGATGAACTTGCTGATTTTTTAAGTTCACAAATTTGGACTATAATTATTATTTATGATTTTTTTTAATTAAGACAAAGATCGGCAGCATTACTCATCAGATTTAGATGGCAGTGAGATTTTAGTTCTGGCATCGCTGGCTTAGAAAAGAGTATCACAGACAAATTCTCTGTTCTCAGTTTATTTATGTTTTACTCCTCATTATATATGTTTTTTTCTTACAGGTGTAACATCAACAACTTCCTGAAGATAGTCCAAAAAGTTAAAAAGGAGTATGATTTCACAATGAGACTATATTTAAGAAATACAAACGTTATCTTGCTGTTTTGGTTTCTTCCCCGTAGCTTAATTATATACCACAAATCTTTTGCATAAGCAGCCTGTTAACTAAATACGTAGAGATCAACCCCACACAAAAACGTGCCTCAGTGTGTGTTTTCTTAATCTGTCTCACCAGAGAGTACATGTTGTAGTAAAATGTTGTGGTCCTTGACTACGAGCAGAACAGCCTCATGTCAATAAAGCAGCATGTTTACTTTTTGGAAAGGTGAACATATATTTCCATGGGGGTGGGGGTGGGGTTCTGCCATCTCTGTGAGGTAGCCAGTGTGAGTTCTCTGTCCACCTACATTCAATTCCCCATGAAATTGTATCTACTCTGCATCTTTCTCAAGCTTCAGTAGGTGCAGAATTGACTTCTGAAGATGGACACAGTTAGTTTTCACCGTTTGAATGGAATGTCCTTTGCCCTGCAATATTTGTTTAGAAGGCAGGGGTATTTTCAGAGGTTTTACCACAGGGTAACCTTAGTGCATTCTGAGTTGAGAGTGCAATTCTTGGAGGGACAACCACAACATATCTGGCTTAAATTGTGTCAGAGAGAACTTTTTAATAAAAATTGCATGCATTTAGAGCGTCCAACATGATTTAATATATGTACACAAAGTTAAATGATGACTACAGTCAAGCTAATTAACCCACTGTCTCCTCACATGTTTACCATTGTGTATGGGTGTGTGTGTGTGTGTGTGTGTGTGTGTGTGTGTGTGATGAAAGCACCTGAAATCTAGTCTCTTGGCAAATTGCAGTATTGAGTATGGTGTTATTAATTATAGTCACCACCCTGTACATTAGATCTTAGGACTTACTCCTCCTACGTAACTGGAATTCTGTACCCTGCAACCAACATCTCCCCATTCCCCCCACCTCCTTACCTCCGTAGGATCTAGCAATCCCCCCTGTTAGGTATATACCCAGAGGAAATGAAATTAGTGTCTCAAAGAGATATCTGCACCCCCATGTTCATTGAAGCTTTAGTCACAATAGCCAAGACGTGGAAGCAACATCTAAATGTCCATCAGTGGCTGAATGGATAAAGCAGATGTGGTGTACACACACGGGAATATGATTTAGGCCTAAAAAGATTGAAATCCTGCCATTTTCCATACAAGCACAAACCTGGAGGATATTACACCACGTGAAATAAGCCAGACACAGAACAAAAAAATACGACATGGTCTCACTTTCATGTGGAATCTTTAAAAGTCAGTCACATAGAAGCAGAGAGCAGAACGGTGCTTTTCAGGTGTTTAGTTTTGATCACTAGTTCCCAAGGGGGAGGATCTCATGTTTGTTTACTGTTTATAAGTCACTTCGAACATTTGGAGTTGCCTGTATGTTCAGAGAATTTTGACTGGGGAGTCTACTCATTTCTTTGCTTTGGTATAACTTTTTTTTAAAACTAGAATACACTCCCGAGGTAAATAAAACCTCAGTACCCTGATGGAAATTTGGGCCAAAGATGAAGTATAGCTACAGGAATTTAATCGTGAGTCCTTTGAAGGGGCCTTAGGAAGGAAAGGCACAACTCATACTTTATAAGCTTTGAATAAATTCACCCCTTCAAAATAATTTAAGGTTAAAACCCTCCTGCATCACCCCATCTCAACCAGATACAGAGTGAGCTGGGGAAATGTCTGAACTAAAGACCAGTTACATCCTCATGTCGGGGAAGTCATCTGTATTGTCCTTCTGCATCCAGCATATTTCACTCAGCATAACACCCTCTAGGTCCATCCACGTTGTCACGAGGAATATTTTAAGGATGAATAATATTCCATAGTATAATATATACATCTATCAAAACATCAAGTTGTACACATTAAATATATATAATTTCTATTTGTTAATTATAACTCAATAAAGCTGTGGAAAAAAGATAAACAATAAAAAGACCAAGTTGCAAAGCCACTGGTCTCACCAGTGCTCTGGCGACATCCCCCCCTCCCCAGAGGACCAACCAGGAAACATTCATTTGGATTCCAAGTTTTCAGTGCAGACCAAGGTTGCAGTGAACCATTTTACAATACTATCTAAGAAAAGGTTCAGAACCCTATCAAGATGTCGCTATGTAGAGACGTTCATTGAATTTCAGTGGAAATGCTGAATGGCTCTTGGTTAAATTTGAGCAGAAGAGAGGGAAATACATGAAGCTTATTCATGTCCCAACAGACACTTTGCCACACATTCAGGTGACATTTTTCAAGTGGCTGGTAAGTAAATCGTCACAACTAATAAAGTATACTAGCAGAGAAGTCCTCTGTGAGATAGAAATGAAAATAACCAACAAAGGTCTTATCCCTCCAGTGTTTGTCCACCAGACCCTCCCCAGGAAGGAGGCTGGAGCCCCTGGCCGGGCAGGAGCACAGAGAAGGCAGCTGCTCTGGGCTACAGTCCCCACTGCCCAGCATCAGGTGAGGGGAGAAGCCCCTCTCCACTGACCCCAGCCCACCACTCCCACCTCTACTCCCTGAAAACACTCCCCAAAGGCAGCAGGACCTCAAAGGCTCCACCTGGAATCCCTGGCTCAGGTCTGTTCATCTTGCTTGTCTCACAGGGTGCATAGCCAGCTGCAGGTAGCACAGCCCTGGCTACTTCCAAGCAACAGCGTGAGACGTCGGATTTTGCTAAATGAGTCAGAACTGATCTCCTGAGTAAGAGCTTCCCAGTGGGGAGGGTGGCTTCAGAAGGCAGCAGGACACTGTTACCTGGGCCACTGACTAGTGGGCTGTGAGGGGTTGTCCTTTCTCTTACCTCTGCTTTCAAGATAAACCCGAGCATCCCTAAGCCTCCTTGTACCTCTATGTGTTATGAACTGTAACAAAATGTGGTTTGCACAGAAAGGGAATTTGCTGCAATAAATATTCACCCACACTTTTTTTTTTTTTTTTTGCGGTACGCGGGCCTCTCACTGTTGTGGCCTCTCCCGTTGCAGAGCACCAGCTCCGGACGCGCAGGCTCCAGACACGCAGGCTCAGCGGCCATGGCCCATGGACCCAGCTGCTCCACGGCATGTGGGATCTTCCCGGACCGGGGCACGAACCCACATCCCCTGCATCGGCAGGCGGACTCTCAACCACTGCACCACCAGGGAAGCCCTCACCCACACTTTTGATTACTTTTGTGGGAGGAGGTTATGACTCACAGTAGTCAAAACTTGGAAGCAACCAAGATATCCTTCAGTCAGTAAATAGATAAACCGCAGTCCATCAGATAATGGAATATTATTCAGCATTAAAAAGAAATGAGCTATCGGAGACTTCCCTCGTGGTCCAGTGGTAAAGAATCTGCCTTCCAAAGCAGGGGACGTGGATTCGATCCCTGGTCAGGGAACTAAGATCCCACAGGCTGCGGGGCAACTAAGCCCACGCACCTCAACTAGAGAGAGAAAAAACCTGCATGCCACAACTAGAGAGAAGCCCGTGCACCATGACAAAGAGCCCACGCCGCAATGAAAGATCCTGCATGCCTCAACGAAGACCCCGCATGCCGCAACTGAGACCCAAGGCAGTCCTGAAAAATAAATAAATAAATAAATAAATAAATGAGCTATCAAGCCAAGAAAAGGCTTAGAAGAAACTTAAAGGCCTATTACTAAGTGAAAGAAACCAATCTGAAAATATTACATCGTGTATGATTCCAACTCTATGACATTCTGGAAAAGGCAAAAGTGTGGAGACAGTAGAAAGATCAGTGGTTGCCAGGGTTTGGAAGGGATACATGGGTGGAGCACGGAGGATTTTTAGGGCAGTGAAACTACTATGTATGATACTGTAATGAAGGATACATGTCATTTTACATTTGTTCAAACCCACAGACTATATGACACAAAGAGTGACCGCAAATGTCAACTGTGGACCTTGGGTGAGGATGACATGTCCATAATTGAAACGATAAATGCACATACACTCATTCATGTGTATGTTTATAATTTTCACCTAGTCAAAAGGTTCATCATTGGTGAAATGTACCATCTGGGGAGTGATGTTGGAGACTGGGCATGTGGCAGGTACTGAAGGGAGAAATTGGGAAATCTCTGTACCTTCCTCTTGATTTTATTGTAAGCCTGAAACTGCTCCAGAAAAATTGTCTTTAAAAATAAAAATAGGGCTTCCCTGGTGGCGCAGTGGTTGAGAGTCCGCCTGCCGATGCAGGGGACGTGGGATCGTGCCCCGGTCCGGGAAGATCCCACATGCTGCAGAGCGGCTGGGCCTGCGAGCCATGGCCACTGAGCCTGCACGTCCGGAGCCTGTGCTCTGCAACAGGAGAGGCCACAACAGTGAGAGGCCCACGTACTGCAAAAAATAAAAATAAATAAAAATAAAAGCATGGGAAAAATAAATTCTAAATCTCAATAGAGAAGTTATACTGAGTTCCTGAGAACAGATAATGCTGTGGAAATTATTTCATGAGAGGGAATTCATTAGACCTGTGCTGTAGATCTTTTAATAATTTCTAAGGGAAGATGAAGCTACCTGGTTTGGACATTAAAATGAAGAAAGTATTAACTGTCTGGAATATCTTTAACTTGGGGAAAATCTGAGACTACATTTCTGATAAAATACGTTTCACATATTATGGGGTTATCGTTCAGTCTATCCCAATTCAGGTACCAATAACTAGTGATTTCTAAAAGCAAAGCGTGCATTAGCCAGCTCTAGTTGAAAGAGGGCAGTCACTCAGGGAGAAAGGCTTTTTTCTACATGTCCTTGAGCCGTTGACTGAGGCACATTTGTGTCCATTTCTGTATTCATAAAGTCAAAAATAAAACATGCTTCTAAAATTACTGAAGGACCCCCGATAGAAAGGTGAAGAGGTCCACTGGCATCTTTATGGAGCAGTACAACAGGGGATTAAAGACTACAGAGAGAAAGGGCACTGCTGGGGAATAGATGGTTTCAAATGCAGCAGCAAATTATATGCAAATTTAAAATTAAATGTAAAGTCCTTCTGTCAGACCCTCCTAAAAGCCATTGCCTTGGGTATTTGAGCCTCGAGGGCACATTCATTTTGAGAGTATATACATTTTTTTAAAAGATACAGTTCTTTATAAATTATTGGTTGTACACTTTAAAATGTTGCCACTTAAGCTCAGTGGGTTAAGTGATGGGACATGAAACCTTGGGAAGAATGTGGTTAGTTACTGTCAAGGTGTCAAAGGTCATGTTGGAAGATCTACTAGATTTTTACTTTAAAGGTGAGACAGCGAGGTCATGGAGTTGGCCCCTAACTGGGGTGAGATCTTTTAAATTTACATGTCCATAAAGTGGACCACTGTCTCAGAATCGGAAATATAGGGGTAAATATATGAGTCAGTTAATTTAACTTTCAAGTTTTTGATGCATACCCTTTACTTTGAAAGGAATAATATGATTTAAGTGACTTTTATTTTAAAACGTTTAACCATTTCCCTACTCTTGAGCATATCAGGCTTGCAAACTTAGTAAATATGACTTTTTTAAATGTGTGCATTTTTCAATTTTTTTTTAGTTAATTTTTATTGGAGTATAGTTGCTTTGCAGTGTTCTGTTAGTTTCTGCTGTACAGCAAAGTGAATCAGCTATACGTATACATATATCGCCTCTCTTTTGGATTTCCTTCCCATTTAGGTCACCACAGAGCTTTGAGCAGAGTTCCCTGTGCTATACAGTAGGTTCTCATTAGTTACCTATTTCATACATAGTTTATATGTATCAATCCCAATCTCCCAATTCATCCCACCCCCTTCTTCCTCCCTTGGTATCCATGTTTGTTCTCTATGTGTATGTCTATTTCTGCTTTGCAAGTAAGTTCATCTGTGTCATTTTTCTAGATTCCACATGTAAGTGATATTATACGATATTTGCTTTTCTCTTTCTGACTTACTTCGCTCTGTATGACAGTCTCTGCCCATCCATGTCTCTGCAAATGGCGTGATTTGTCCTGCAGTCATAGGTAACCAGGACAGATCTGGGTGCCTGGCAGCAGGGTGCTGCCATAACAAACACCTAAAAATGCACACTGGCTTTGGGACAGTGGAGGATAGATGCTACAAGGGCTTTGAGAAGAATTCTGGCAAAATCTTGAAAAGCCTTCATGTGCGAGGAAACGAGAACATGAAGAACTCAGGAGAGTGTTGGTGGACATCCAAGGTCTGGAGGGAGCTGTCTGTGCAGCTTAAAGAAAACAGAGAAAAGTGTTACAAAAACTTGAGGAAAGGGGACTCTGATGATGGTGGAGTAGAAAGTCCAGCATGTCTTCTGTTGCCTGAGATGATGTGAAACTGGAAAAAAGTGCTGCATTAGTCAGCGCAGACTTTCATAGCAGAGCCCTGAGTCAGGCGGCTTACACAGCAGACATTTACTTCTTACAGCTCTGGGGGCTGGAAGTCCAAGATCAGGGTGCCGGCAGGGCTGGTTCCTGGTGAGACTTCTCTTCCTGGCTTGCAGACGGTCCCCGTCTCACACTGTCCTTGGATGGCCTTTCTTCTGTGAGTGGAGAGAGAAGTGGTGTAGGGGGAGACCTCTTTGGTGTCTCTTCCCCCTACTGGATCAGAGCCCCACCATTATGACCTGATTGAACCTGAATTACCTCCCTAAAGGCCCCGTCTCTAAATCCAGTCACATGGGGAGTTAGGGCTCCAGCATATGGATTTGGGGGGACACAAGTCAGTTCACAACATGCATCTAATGAGCTCTATGATCTAGCTAAGGAGAATCCCAGTCAAAATATTAAAACATCCAATGGCATTTATTCATTGCCTGTGATAATATGTAAAATGAAATAAATATGCTCAAGAATAAACTCTTAACTATAAAGCATCCAGGATTAGTTGGGTTTGTAATTAAAAGATTTCCTCTTTCCAGCCTCTCCAGAAGAGAAAAAAGATCCTATGGCAGGCACCTAGTCTTTATAACCTACAGCAGGATAGGATATTCCGGGAATGGGACCTGTGTTTTAGCCAATTGGAATGGACTGGCCTTGAGTCTGGAAATACTCAGGTGGGTTCCAAGATCAATATTCTGATCCAATGGTTGATATTATTTGTGCATGTTGAGTTCATCTTCTGAGAAGTTTGGCCTTTTTTATTACAAAAAGTCATCTTTTTTCCATAAGTATCTTAGTATCTTTTACAAGAATGGTTATTGAACTCCTCTGACCAAAGCTTTATTGCTAACTTGGCCCCTATGGCACAGTCAGTAGGAATCTGACAAGTCAGCCTTCCAAACATGTCACATGACTAATACCCAGTCCCTCTAACCAATTTGGTTAGTTTCAACTCTCATGTGGGTGCAACTGGATTCAAGTATTATTTTTATCCTAGAAAAAGCGATGACAGGGTAATTCATCAACACTAACGATGATAATTAGAATAAGCACCACCGTATGTGGTAACAGAGCTAAAGTTTACTGGATTCTTGTGGAACAGAGACTAATCTAAGCACTTAACTGACTCCATTCTCAAAACCACCTAGGAGCCTCGCACATTTTATTATCCACGTTTGACAGAAAAGTAAGCTGAGGCACAGAATTTACAACATGACAAAGTTTAGAAAGCTAGGAGGTAGTTCAGCCAGGATTCCAAACCAAATACTCTAAAGGCTCGGGATATTCAGTTTAAGAATATAAGATTATCAGGGAGGCAGATAATTAATTCCACCCAGTGTCACTAGCTTAAGCTTATAATAACCCCTTTCATATGAAAGACAGGAGACATTTCAATCCTGCTTTGTAGCCATGCTATTTTATCAATGGATTTATTAGCATCTACCACATTTCATCATAAACTCTTGTTTATGTGTGATTCTCATTGAAATGTTAGCTATGTCAGCATTGAGACCTACTTAAGATGAATACCATAAGTAGGTAACATAGTGTAACAGGGAAGAGCCAATTTTGACTCCACGTTAGGTCTGATTCTTTGACTTTAACCTTTGCTTTTCATTACTTTTGTTATTATAATCATACATAATGGCCTGCCTCAGGAAACCCCGCCCACCTGTGGATGGCTGCAAGAAAGAAGAAATTAATACATCCCCTCCCCGAGGCTGGCCATTCCAGGAGATGTTTTGCAAGACTGATGGCCCTTCTTACCTTACTTCCTCCCCACCTCCCCCTCTCTATTCTGCCTATTTACTATACTTCGCTCTCTGATTCTATAAAAGAAACTGGCATGCAGACCCCGATAAGATGGTTTTTTGGAGTCAGTAGTCTGCCATCTTCTTGGTCTGCCGGCTTGCTTTCCAAATAAAGTGGTCTTCCTTGCCTCAACAGCTCATCTCCTGATTTATTGTGCTGTCGTGTAGCGAGCAGAGTGAGCTTGGACTTGGTAACAATAGTGCCTGAGATACTTACAGTCTTTTCATTAATTCAGAGTAAAAAACAAATGAGTTAGGCTAATAACTGTAGGTTAATGTGGGCATCAGGGTAGGACACCCCAGAATGAAATCTGCAAGCTATTTATTGTGATGCAGTGGAGCTGTCTAACCACCTCTGCCTCAGCACCCTTCCGGGGGCCTGGCAATACCACATCCCTTCTTGGTGCTTGGCCAGGCTAAGCCAGGCTAATGTTTTGGGTGCTTTTGCAATAAAACTCAAGACTGGTAAAGAGAAGGAACTTATTTTTAGAAAAAAAACCTTACAGGAGCTAGGATGCCAGTGGCCACCCTGTAAGATGTTGCCTTGTGTCCTCTGACTCTCCATCCCCCAGCAGAACCATCCAAAACAGAGTTAGTAAACCCGGCCACAATTGGCGGAGAAATCTATGGAGAAGCAGAGACGAGATCCCGGGGCAAAGAGATTCTAGGGGCTCAGGAACAAAGACGAGGTCAAGGAGTGATGGCTGGGGTCTGCAGGGATCTAGAGGCAGCTTCAGGGGTGGTGTGAAGGGAGCCTCTCCTGCAGCATCCCCTGTGGACACTACCTGTACCAGCAGATACAACCACAAGAAGTGAAGGACTCCCTGCAGTGCGTTTTGCTGGTATTTTCTTTTCTTTTTTTTTAAATTTATTTATTTTATTTGTTTATTTTTGGCTGCGTTGGGTCTTTGTTGCTGTGCGCGGGCTTCGCATTGTGGTGGCTTCTCTTGTTGCAGAGCACAGGCTCTAGGTGCCCGGGCTTCAGGAGCTGTGGCTCGCGGGCTCCAGAGCTCAGGCTCAGTAGCTGTGGCATACAGGCTTAGCTGCTCTGCGGCATGTGGGATCTTCCTGGACCAGGGCTCGAACCCATGTCCCCTGCATTGGCAGGCAGATTCTTAACCACTGCACCACCAGGGGAGTCCTGTTAGGTATTTTCTAGTAAACAACATCATTCCCTGCTCCACAGAGACCTTTCCTGGGGAGGTTACTCTCAATCAGGTGATGGGGAGTTCACCACCTGGATTTCGTGGTAAAGCTGCATTTTTACTCCTTCCATTTGTAAAAGTTTGTCCTCTCCCTTTTGTTCCTAAGTTCCCAAAATATAAGCTCACAGAGTTACTTTCAAAGTCTGTAGGAGAAGCAGGAGCCTTTGCCTTTCTCTGTCTGACTCACTCATCTTTTCCCCTTACCTGCATTTCCTCATCTTGCTCCCACCCCATCCCGAGCCCTCCAGGATTTGTGAAAGCCTCACCTTTAGCTTCCTGTAAGAATTAAAAAGCAAGGCCAGGAGGGCTCATGCGGGATCACATTCAGGGCGGTTCAGAAAACCGCATGCACAGCTAATGAGATATCGCAGCCCCGCAGGGGCTCAGGGCCATGGGCCAGAGCCACGCACCGCAGAGCTGGCTTCAGGGGGAGCTGCAGTGGTGACAGCAAACGCCTCCTACGGTGAACGGCTGCAGGGATGAAAGAAGCCTTTCCTGCCTGGCCTAGATTCCAGATGTCTCTGTTCAAACCAGAATGCTATGGCCTGGCAGGCAGCTAGCACTTTTTCTCTTTTAAGAAATAAAAATGGATCCAGTGAAAGGGGGAATCCAAAAATAGGAAGCAGTCATCTAATCAGAAAGATATCCCACCAGCCTGGTGGGGTTCATGTATGTACAGCGCGCTTACAATGTTTTTTTTAAAAAAAAGGAAAAAGAAAAAGGTTCTTTTATTTTGTGTTTGGTTCATTTGTTCAGAAGACCCCCCTCCTAAAGCCTTAAAAAGAGATAGCACTTTGTGTGTCTGAGATCTTTTAAAAATCACCCTGTATTATTTGAGAGAAAAATCAGCTGGAAACTTTTTCTGCAAAACGGTGTTTAATTTTATGCTCCAGGCTGCAGCATCAGCAATTAATAAAGTCACCAGCACTAGAGAAAGAAAGACATGACAAACCAATTTACTTTACAGAGGGTCCAAATGCAGGTTAAATTTGCAGAACTGTTCCTTAAGCTGCCAAAGGGCCTTTCGGCATTTAAGACGTTTTTCTAATGGGTTTTTCTTAATCAGAGTGTAATCTTTATGGCAAAGTTCCCTGCGTGTTTATTCCCTGAGTTGCGTTCCTCTCTCAGGATAGTGTGGAATGAAAGTCCTGCACAGTTGACACTCGATTTGGAAGATGTTACCGGCAAATCCCTCCACTCATAAAAAGAGCCCTTGCCATGTGCCAAGCACCGTGTGAGCCCTTTACATGTATTACCTGATTCATCCGTCACAACCAGCCAAGAGCAGGTCCCTTGGCTAGCATCGCGGCTTTACAGATGAGGAAACTGAGACAGAGAAAGCTTCTGTCCCTCCCTGCGGACCCAGAGCCGGAGGAGGCTGGGGGAGGATTCTCACTCAGGGGGTCTCTGCAAGGAGACCCACACCCCCCGCCCACCCTGTTTCCTCCTTCATTATGGTCAAGGTCTTTCCTTCCCCTTATGGCCAAACCCTCTGCCTCTCTCCACTCTGTATTCCACAAAGAAGCCAAATAACTCTCAAAAAGAAATCCTGCACTTCAGCCTCTGAATATCTTCTACATGGTAAGCTCCATATGGACAGGAATTTTACCTCCCTTTGTTCTAATTGATCTCTGCCACTTTCCTGGTACGAAGATGCTTAATAAGCATTTGTTAATAAATTGATGGAGGAGGTGCTGTCTTTGCCTTCCAGATCTAGTCCTTAACCTAGTTCACCTTGCAAGTAAGTACATTTGATTTAAATACTCATTCTTAGAGATGTGAAAAAGAAATTTTATTTTATTTTGGGGAGAGGGGTATATAGCTGTAAAGTGATTTTTTAAAAGTCTAGATTTCTGCAAAGGTGACAGAAAGCTGAGTAAACAAGACCTTTGAGGTTTATAAATTTATCTTTTTTAATTAAATGAAAGAAGTTTTGCTTGAAGCTTTACGTCCCTACTTTTTTTTTTTGCGGTATGCGGGCCTCTCACTGTTGTGGCCTCTCCCGTTGCGGAGCACAGGCTCCAGACGCGCAGGCCCAGCGGCCATGGCTCACGGGCCCAGCCGCTCCGCGGCACGTGGGATCCTCCCGGACCAGGGCACGAACCCGTGTCCCCTGCATTGGCAGGAGGACTCTCAACCACTGCGCCACCAGGGAAGCCCCGTCCCTACTTTTAATAGATTACATAACTTCTTTAGAATTGGAAGATAAAATTCTAAATGTGATCATTATTTTCCTATTCTGTCTGTATCTAACATCTGAAGTTTGGTCTACACTGGAGTGTTTTCATCTTTTTTTGACCGTGATGTACAATAAAGGTGGAGGGAAAAAAAGAACAAACAAAAGAATAAAAGTAAAAACTGAAAGGAAGGAAGGAAGGAAGGAAGGAAAAAAGGAAGGAAAATCTTCAAGTTACCATATATAACAGGAATACCAAGATGACATATAATTGTTCCCTCCAGCCCCCATCCTTGTCCTTAGCTACTTAGAACATTGCCAGCATATTTTCATAAAAAATTTTCTTACTCTTATTGGAAGCCATATTCCCTATATTTTTTATTTTATTCCACCCCACTCGGTTACATTATATTCCATGATATTTTCATCTATTACATTCTACTCCATTCTACTTTAAAACACAGCTTTACAACCTACTAAATTAAATTACCAATATAGCGTGTCTTTTTCAAAAGTCTACAAGATGCTGAAATTGATGTTTTCAAAGTAGAACTAACTCAGACAAAACAAAACCAAAAAATACGGTCACATTGGTTTGCAGCCACTGTGGAAATCAGGCAGCCTCCTTTTAACTGGCTGCATTTCCACTCTTTAGCAACTTGTTTTGTCGATGTGCATTTTCATCCCCAGAGATATGAGCTACAATGATTGTAAAGGCTTTGCATAAACCTCATGAGTAAACACAGAAGAAATCTTTTCCAAAGTTTTTCCAAAGTTCAGTATTAATCAGATATGCACATCCGAAGCACGTGGTTGCAGACACCTGCTCAGTGAGGAGAGGCCCCTTTGCAGTCAAGAGCTGTTTGGAAACGTTAAGCTAAATTATACACGGTTTAAAAGTCCTGAAATGAATAAAACACTGCACAGTGCAATTGCCAGTGATAACCACACATCCATCTACTCAGCTCTATGACTCAGATACTCACGGAAACCTCCAGTAAACTCTGTACTGTTAAGAGATGGGGCATCCTGGTGACTCAATCGGTCCATACGCGTAAGTCTAGACACATTCATTTACTGTTTACCTGAGGGTATCTAGAGAAATCAACTGAATGTTTAACTTTAAAATCAGTTGTTATAGCTACGACTGTAAACAACAGTTTGACTACTGGCTGGAGAATAGGTTGAGATCATCTGTTTAACTAGCAAGGTCTGTTAACAAGTCACAAGTCGAGGGGAACAGTGTCCCTTTAGCTGATTTCCAGGGACTGTCAGAGTATTTACAACTCAAACATCTGCCCAAGGAATGACTGAATGCATGATTTGAGCGTTCTTAGAGTTTTTAATTAGATATCAAGAGAGATGAATCCAAAATTCTTACAATTCTAAGACCCAGTAGCAACTATGATAAAAGTTTTTTCCTACACTCATATTTTTTCTGGACCATTTCTAACAGGGTCCATGGGCCTCTTAATATCTAATAACTTCCCTCTGTGACTCAAAAAGCATCTTCCAACAGGTCAGCTTCATAGGTCCTGGGGCCGCTCACGGATCTCTGTCCTTCCTGGAATCTTGTACACAAACTCAAAAAAATTCTTTTCCATTATTTTTCCCATTATATTGTTCATTATTTTTGTCCATAGGCCTAGCACCTTCTTCACATTGCTTATTCTCTTCTCTGTAGAGACTGATGATTGGCCCTTAATTTCTCTTTTCCTGATGTTCCATAGAAACAGAACCCCTGGACTTTATCTTGACAAATGACTGCTCAGAATAGATCCTCTATTTTGAAGTTAAATGTGAAGAAAAGTGTCATGTGACAGTTTCCAGGAGTGTTCCTTAAAAATCTGTCTTTTCTGCTTTCTTTTTGAATCTCCATTTATCCTGCTAATTGGAACCTACATGTGATGATGGGTGCTCCAACTGCCTTTTTGGACCATGAGGATGAGGGCTACACCTCAGGGATGGCAGAGTCTAGATGTCTCAGGACTTCATGGAACTGAGATGCCCAGCTAGGTCTGGGTCACCTATCTCCAGGTTTTTATGTGTGGAACACTTCCAGCATGCCAGCATCTGGGGCTATAAGAGGAAGGTTTGAGGGTTGTTCAAAATGCAACTGGGGTTCCCTAGGCCTCAGGCAGTGCACGGGGTGGGGAGTGCCAAGGGCAGCTCTAGGAACCAAAACATGAAAGGCAGCTGTCAACTGTGTTCAGTCCATTCCACACACATGTTAAATACAGCAAATTTTACACAGTGTTGGGATTGGGGCCTTGGATTTATTTTTTTCTCTTTAATTTTCTTTTTTCTTCCACTGGTATTTAAAATTCATTGACACGCATTCACTCTATTTTTACAAACACGTTTATTATGTGCCTCCTCCTTGTAAATGCATTGTTGCATCTATCTTTAGCATCTAAGCTTTCAAGTTAGCCCTTGGCCTTTTTATCTCTGTGAACTCTTTCAAAGTCAACATTAAAATAGAGAGCATCAGTTAATCATATTATCTCTTTTATTGACCCTGCATTGATATATGAAATCTTTCCAGATGAACGGTAACGTTTTGTTTTATTAGAGATTAACTTCCACTACTGTTTTCAGAGAACTTTCTGACTTCTTTCCCCAGGAACTTGCTTTTAAATCAGCCCTGGAGACTTCAAACTGCGAGCCTCTCAGCAAAGGGCATGTGAAACAGCATCTGAATTGCTGCTGCCAGAGTAACAGCTCCATTTGATGTCGTCTTGTTACTGGATGAGCACATCAAAGGTCTCCCAACGCCTGCCAGCCTGGGACCCATGAGCAGAATCATCCTGGGAGAAACAGTGGGGAGACAGAGAAATTGCGCCTGGTTGAAAACATGGGCAAGAAAATCTCCTTCGTGGAGTAACAGTGGCATCTGTTAGCCGTGCTTCTGGATTCTGGGGACTCGTTCTATCTTGACACTCACCCATCTTGACCACACCTCCTAACTTCCACTGGGATTGCAAGGCATTTTGTTTTTTAATGACAGCAAAAAAGAAAAGCACAAGAGAGAAAGTGTGCTCTAATATTTTTAACAATTTCATATTTTAAAGATGGAGTGGTTACATGTTTTTGTTGAAAGGACGGTGATGGAGACACTAAATTTCGTGCACGAGTGGAGGTCTGACAAAGCATTTCTTTGACACGTTGGCACCTACTGTGTCCTCGACCAGTGTCAGGGCTTCCACGAGATGCTCTCAACACTTAAGATACCTCCCCAATTAACTTCACAGACCCCTAGAGCCAGAGAGATGATAAAGTTGCCTTACGGTTTCCCTCATTTTGCAGACGAGGAATCTGGGCTCCAGGCCAGCAAGGGATAAGGCCAGAGTTGGGCGCCACATGCTCCTGCAGTGACGGGTGCCATGAGATCCTGGGCTTGGCTTCACTCCTCCTCCGGCTCCTCCTGTTCAGGTGGCAGTTCTCCCAACACCCAGCTCTCCTGGGTCCCAGGCAGTGACTTCCAGAATCTGTCATTAGGATATGAACCCTGAACCTTTAACACACTGTAGGGACACAAGTCTGGCTGTGATAAAAGGGGGCCTATCTCCTCACAGGCTCCCCAGAAAGTCAGCTCCTTCTGTCACTGCAACCTCGGGCTCAAGGGCAGTCAGTATGATTTTACAGTAGTTCTGGTCAAGTCACGGCTCACCAGGCTCCTTAGGTCAGTCCCTCCCTACTTTATTATATTTTATTTTACTTTATTATATTTTACTTTATTTTATTTTGTTTACTTTGTTGTTATTTTTTTCTTCTGGTCACATGGCTTGCATGGTCTTAGTTCCTTGGCGATGGATTGAACCCAGGCCCTCGGCAGTGAAAGCACCGAGTCCTAACCACTGGACCACCAGGGAATTCCCTACTTTGTTTTATATTTTATTTTATTTTACATTCTTTTGTTTTATTTTATTTAGTTTGTTTTATGTTTTATTTTACTTGACATTTTTACTGTATTTTACTTTATTATATTTTATTTTACTTTATTTTGTTTTATTTTATTGTATTTTACTTTTGTTTTATTTACTTTATTTTTTTATTTTATCTGACTTTACTATTTCACTTTAAACACTGATGGAACCCCTCTCACCACAGGCACACAAAGGGTCCTATTTCCTCTGTGTGTCTGTCTCCCTACAGGTAGGTCCTGGGCTGGGCTCTGACTCCCACCCAGGAGGGTCACTGCAGCTGGACAGGACTCTGTTTCACAGGAGAGAATGTTCTGCAGTTAAGTGATAACTGAATAAATCAAGCCAAAGCCCAAAATAGCAAACCTGCCTTTTCAAGGAAAAGAAACAAATCGTGTAGATGCGTCTTCCCCACGGATCCGCCATGCGCTGCAGACCTGGCTTCCTGAGATGCAGTGAGAGGTGACGTGTCAGTGTGTGTGTGTGGTGGGGGGAACACAGGTCTTCAGGGGTGGATGGAACAGGGCGCAGCCTGGAAGTGTGCTCTGGCCGCTGTCCAGCTGCTAGAAGGGGCAGCAGGGCCAGACGAATAGGAGGCTAGGGGCGATGGGCAGAAACAGCAGGACCCAAGATCCAGGATCCAGGACCTGGGACACAAGACCAAGGCAAGGACCCCAGACAGAGGGCCAGGGAGGAGTCAGGAGTGGGGTGCATGGGACTCCGCTGCTTTCAGACCCCACAGAATGCTCCAGCCCAGAGGAGCCAATGCAGAGCCTGAGGCAGGAAGGCAGGAGGCTGCAGACATCAGACTGAGACTCCTGGGAATGTGGAGCTGCCTATTCTCGTGACTGTAAACTGACCTGTTGTCCACTGTGACCAGAATAATCTAGAGAAATGAAGAGAGATGAGCAGTCAGAGCACTGGAGCCTGGCTACCTGGGCAAAGCCTTCTGCAGCTCTGCAGAGGGCTGGTGACTGCTAAGCCCCCAGGGCCTCTGACCCCTCACCTGTGAGCCCGGGTCCCTCACCTGTGAGCCCGGGTCCCTCACCTGTGAGCTCAATCCCTCACCTGTGAGCTCAGGTCCCTCAACTGTGAGCTCAGGTCCCTCACCTGTGAGCCCGGGTCCCTCACCTGTGAGCCCAGGTCCCTCACCTGTGAAGTTGGGTAACAGCAGATGCAGCACCACCTCACAGGATGGAGTCAGGATGCAATGGGTCAACACATGGAGAGCTGGGACACAGCAAGTGTTCACTAAATAGCCACGAGACGACAGACAGATGTGTGGGTCTGAGGATGACAAGAGGAGAATACCTGGGAAGGCACAAACCACAGCTCATTTACTGAGTGCCTGTCAGTGGTGACATGAAACCCTGTCTCCCAAATAAAAGTAGAAGTTTGGGGTTTTTCCACCTCACATCAAGGCCAGAAAACAGGCTGGAAACTTGCTAAGCCATCATGGTCATCGCCACTGCATGTGCAGCTGTGAAGGGCTGTGCCAGGCAGTGATGAACCACAATCCAGAAGAGGGCTGTCCAGCATGGGCACGGTCGAGGGGTGGGTGGGCAGCCGCTGGATGGAGGGCAGGTGAGTAACAACTTCAGAGCAGTTGAATTAACCTGCGGCTGGGAAGATGGACTCCTGGCCAAGATTGACCCATGTCCGTTTCATACACACTATGATATCATTCAAGTCTCTTCCACACTCGCTCTTTATTAAATGACATCTGTGGGTCACAGTCTATGTGCCACAACGTGGTGGCCCTGAGGGATGGTGTGAAGAGTTGGGACCCCGGATCCAGGACAGCAAGAGAGCGCCTCTATTGACCACCATGGCTGTGACTGAAGTCGCTCTCCCCTTCCAGTGTCTGGAAGCCTCTGCTCCCTTCTGCTCTGATTGAGTCAGAACCACCCAAGAGAAACAACCACGCATGAAGCAACGCAGATCATCCTACACCTAAGAAGGAAGTCCTGGGTCCTGGGTCACAGATTTCTGGTCCTGGGTCCTAAGTTTCAGGTCCCGGGTCCTAGATCCTGGGTCCTGCATCACAGATCCTGGGTCATGAGTCCTGGATCCTGTGTCCCGGGTCCTTTCCTTTCTGGCAATTAGGGGTCCTCAAGGCAAATGACTTTTCCCAAGTCCCCAGAAGCTGGGACTCTCTCCCTTTTCATGAAGAGGAGACTACTCTCTCCCTTCTCAAAGAGAAGAGCCACCTCATGGCACTGCCCCAGGAGCCTAGTTCTTACTTTATCCTCCCCCTGAGGGCTGCCTGGGACCCCAGGGTCCCATGTGTGCAGTAACATGACAACACTCACCACCAGCACCACAGGTATGGAATCGGGATCCCGCAAGGTCGACCTGAATGAATGCTGCTGAACTGATTTTAAAGGAAAATGTTTGATTCTTTCCCTTATACCTTGATCAATGTACTGTGGACACAGCCACCTGTGTCTTGAACTTTTCTCCCTCCCCCCACCCTACCCCCCAGCATTAGAGGTTAAGTGGAGGGGAGCTCTGGAAAAGCCGCCTTGTAGTGATAAGCAGTGACTTGGAGCATGGGGCTACTCAGCAGTGATGGCAAAGGGAATCCATAAATGCCTCAGCGAGCCTAATGGGATTTTAGCGATCAAATATCATCACTTGTATACTTTCCGCATTATGGTAGGAACCCTTGAGAGCTTGCTTCTCTCCCGTTCTGTTCCTGTTAGAATTTTATTCTTAGAGTAAATTTACATCAGTCCCACTTGTGCCGTGGCCCAGGTTGTGTCTGCACTTTCATTATAAACCGTGTTTACTGAAGGTTTACAACTTGGCTGCAAAAACCAGCTGGCACAAAAACTGGAAACTTGGCATGAACTGTTTGGCATAAACGTTGCCCGGAAGCAGTTTTTCTATCTAAATCTGAGAAAAACAGGCTAGGTCATTTTCAAGTTATTTGTGTTATTCATGCATAAATAAAATGAAGCCTGACAGCTTCAAAGCTTTGTTTGCTTTGCACTCCTCAAAAAATAGATGCGATCCAAGAAAAGTAACATTTGGTAAACAAATACTCCATGATGGACTGTAAAAAAAAATGAGGAGAAAAAAAGTGGGCTGGAGTACATGAAACAGAAAGGGAAAATGGAAGTGTTTCAAAAGTCACTTTGTGTCAGAAGGAGGAGATAGGAGATATATTATTAGATGATATGGCTTTTGGAGCCCATCTAGAGATTCCCAGGGACTCCAAATTAAAAGTGTAAACAAACGAAAGACAGGCTTTCACATAAAACAAAATTCTGTTAAAAAGTGAGGCACAGGCCTTCCCTGGTGGCGCAGTGGTTAAGAATCCACCTGCCAATGCAGGGGACAGGGGTTCGAGCCCTGGTCCAGGAAGATTCCACAGGCCACGGAGCACTTAAGCCCGCAAGCCACAACTACTGAAGCCCGCGCGCCTAGAGCCCGTGCTCTGTGACAGGAGAAGCCACCGCAATGAGAAGCCCACGCACCACAACGAAGAGTAGCCCCGGCTCGCCGCAACTAGAGAAAGACCGTGCACAGCAACAAAGACCCAACAGAGCCAAAAATAAGTAAAATAAAATAAATAAATTTAAAAAATAAAAAAACTGAGGCAGAGTGCCACCCAGAACTCAAGGTAACTAAATCTACAATAGTCACTCAAGAAACAAATGATTTTTAAATGTGTTTTCTAAGAGCAGTGGGCTATTTTAAAAAAATGGAGTAGATGGTAGAAAGAAGAAGATGTGAATGGTACATTAAAATGTGTTGATTTGGAAACTTCCCTGGTGGTCCAATGGTTAAGACTCTGCGCTCCCACTGTAGGGGGCACGGGTTCAATTCCTTGTGAGGGAACTAAGATCCCTCACGCCTTGCAGCACGGCTGAAAAAAAAAGTGTTGGTTTTAAAAAACTAATGTCTATTGTTTGATGTCCAATGTCAACGTCTGGGGTCCCTTCACCCATCTACATACTATCCAAAAAATTTTAAATTCAGTTTGTGAGCTTTGAATTCCAGCACCAGCACCAGCTCTCTTCAAGGGGAACGTGCTCGTCTCACCCTCTCTCCAAAGAAAGCCCTCCTGGCAAATTTAAAAGTCAGCCTTAATGTCAAATGATTCCTGACAGCGCTTGCATTGAGTTCTATGCAGCGTGGGCAGAATGAACTTTCACTCTCACTGTCCTATCAAGGGGAGAAATACAACTAAGCCAATTCAAATAGAAAGTAAAAAATAAGTCAGAGAGGAAAGAATGCAGATCAGGGAAGAGGACAGCGAACCACGGGGCCCAGTCTGGGATGAGTGTTCTTTGAGGTGTCCCTGAGCGCAAGGAAGGTTTGCTTTGAGTGGCTGTAAATTTCACATGGGTTTTTAGCAGCTGTTACTCCTAGGATCAGATGCAGGAAAATCCAGACGGTTGTCCTTGGTAAGAAAATTGGTTTTAGGCAAACTGCGAGCAGAGATAGAATTCTATGGTTAGATAGGGGAAGAGTTTTGACTTTACCCGAAGACACCGTTTGGCCATCACCTGACCTGTAGGATCAGTGTAGTTCAATCCCACATGCTCATTGAAGCTACAGACACTCCTGGGCCACACCCCAACACTATTGGTCCCAAGAACCATCAAATTAGCCAGAGAAGCTCCAAGCTCAATGTCACTTTCTTCTAGAGCAGACGCTCCTGGAGTTCTCTACTTCAGAAAGAGTCCATGAAATCGTTCACTTACCCTAATATCTAGATTGTTCCCATAACAATGCTGTGGCATCAAGGATTCCAACTCATCCCATGATTTGCAAACCAGTTTTTACTCCATGGAGAGCTCGCCTTCCTCACTGAGGAAATGAAGACGTACGAATAAACACACAGAATCTCCCAATTGACAAAACTTTCAATAAGAAGACTTTAAAAGACCCAGGGAGTGTTATCTGGGCCCCAGAGGCCAGAAACGAAACAAATTCCCAGCCAGCAATAGGCCTCACGGAGACAAGAGGGTGAGGCCCCAAGTGTTTTCTCAGAATTCACCATTATTTCCCGGTGTTCTTTAAAGAAGCATAGTTGGCCTAACCTGACTGATTCTACAGTTAATTTCTTGAGGTCTGGGATGTATTTATTTCTGTATTCTCCATCCCCAGCCCAGCTCCTTACACCCACCAGAGCTTCAGTGAATAACTGCAGTGGAAAAGCAGTCAGCTGGGATTGATGCTGTGATTTGGTGAGTGTTTATACTTACAGACAGAGAGAGTGGTCTTTTGGTTTTGTTAAGACTGGAGGAAATGTCTGGAGTTTGCACCATCCACATGCAGGCGTGATTGTTTTGAAGTGTGTGTATCCCGTATCCACAAAGCTGGGGCTGACTGAAGAGGGACTGACTGCAGACCACGTTCAGAGAGCACTGACTGCTTCTAGAACAGTACGCTCTTCAGCTGAGTCTTCTAAACCTCTGGGAGCCAACAGCTGGAGAAGCTACCTTTCGACCTTGGATTTGGGCAATTAAATGATTAGTGATGGAAACTCCAGGAGAAGTAAGTGTAGGTGTGGACTAAGCTTGTAAGAAATTTCTGTATTTTCGTATCCAGGGATGCTGTGGGGAAAGGGTCTGGGAGCGTGAGAGGAAGCAGGGAGGCAGTGCAAGCGTGTGGAGGTGGTCCAGGCAAGACCCGATGGGGCCTGGGAGATGGGAACACTGTGGGTCAGAGTCAGGATGATCTTGCTGGTGGAGTAGCTGGGTGCTGGGAGAAAGGGGGTCCGGCCTAATTCCTCCAGGCGCCAGCCATTGCAGGGACTGCTTCCTATATTTCGTCCAGGTAGGTATGAAAAGCTTCATTTTGTGGCTGACACAATTGAGGCTCCGATAGGTTAAGTCATGAGCCCAAAGTCATGATCTTGCAAGTGTAGAGGCAAAAATAACCCAGTTCTTTCTGAAAGCAAAACTCCAGCCCTTCCCACTTTGCTGTTTCTTCTTTTCTCCATTGTCAGTTCGGTTCCAAGAACTCACACTGGCACTTCACTTTCACTTTCACTTCCAAGGACACACTACACGATGTTGAGGAAGCGTGAAGAAAAGGACCACGAGGTTCCCTTTGGAGCATGGACGCTGGGCTGTCTTAATCGCTGACACAGCGAGTGTTTCCCATACTCGGATTTCAAGTGTAGACAAGGAACATACATTTAGGCAACAGCAAAGGAGCAAAGGACTGCACCCCAGCCCTAGAGTGGACGGTAAGCAGCTGAGGCCACACATGCTGTTCTCATAGATGCCCTGCTCTGGCCCCCTCCGGTCTGCTGTGGAGATGAAGAGGGCCACAGATCCCATCAGATCATGCTGAACTTCACTTCTTGACTCCAACTATGCTGGGTTAAAAATATCATGCTTGGGCTTCCCTGGTGGCGCAGTGGTTGAGAGTCCGCCTGCCCACACAGGGGACGTGGGTTCGTGCCCCGGTCCGGGAAGATCCCACATGCCGCGGAGTGGCTAGGCCCATGAGCCATGGCCGCTGAGCCTGCGCGTCCGGAGCCTGTGCTCCGCAATGGGAGAGGCCACAGCAGTGAGAGGCCCGCGTACCGAAAAAAAACAAACAAAAAAAACCCTCTGTTAACTTTCTCAGAAAGCCTCACCTGAACTCTGTGGTTCCCTCACCTGTTCATTTCTGTCTCAGTTCGCTCTAGCTGCTGTGACAAATACCACAGACCAGCCCTTATAAACACAGACATTGATTTCTTACAGTTCTGGAGGCTGGAAGTCCAAGATCAAGGTGGCAGCAGATTTGGTATCTGATGAGGACCCACTGCCTCGTTCACAGACGGCATCTTCTCTCTGTGTCCTCACCTGGAAGAAGGGGTGAGGGGCTCTCTGGGGTCTGCATTATAAGGGCACTGATCCCATCATGGGAGCTCCACCCTCATGACCTCATTACCTCCTGACACCATCACCTTGGGGATCAGGAATCAACACAAGAATTTGGGGGGGGGGACACAGACACTCAGTCTATAGTAGTATGTCTATGTCAGTCCCCCCAGAGTGAAAGCTCTGAGGAGCGCAGGACCACCGAACACCTCCAGAGGGTGTTATTCCCCAGAAGCCTAGGAGAGCAGTGCCCTATGGGAGTGTGAAGGCCTGCTGGGCCCCTGTCCTTAGTCCCTGGTGCAGCCTGGTTGCAACAAAGCTACTGGACATATTCAAGGATTGAACTGATTACAAAATAATTCCATTCTTGTGCTATATAATCACAATACCGTCTGGCTTAGCGAGAACAGGGTGGTTTAGGAGAAGTTGCATGTGGACTGTCGAGTTTGTTGGTGGCTCCAGCACAGGGCTTGGTAGCCCCACCTCGCAGACACACAGAGACCAGTGACAGGGAATATGGGTGGTTTAGGCGTGCGTTCCGGCTGGATAGCATTTTAATGGCTTTATAAATTGCTTTATCCCCTTTTTGTAAGAGCATTACTAATGTGAAGAGGTCAGTTACATTTTTAGTTATGTTTTATTGCATTTTAGGGGGAAATTATAACTTACAGTCGTATTTGCAAAGTTGGGTGTTTTCAAAGGTTGGGGATGACATGACTCAGAGATGTGAAGGTGACACAGGACTCAGATGCTCTACATGCTATCGCGGGAAGAGCTTCCAGCCTGCTGCGCATTTTTATCTAATCCCGGACTCCCAGACTCACCTTCTGCACAGGTGGCCTGTGGGCAGGGGCTGCAGGGGTAAAGGTGCGATGGCGTCAGCTCAGCCCTGCGATGCTCTGGGCCCTCCCAGCAGGGAGGGGTTGGGGCTGCAGGAGTGACCCACAGGCAGGACATCTTCCCTGCATCACAGGATACAGGACATGAGAGGGTCACACGCTCAGCGGGCACCAGGTTCCAAAGGGCCTGGTCTTCGAACACCTTGGTCTCATTTCTCAGCAGAAGAGTCGAATCTAACTTTTAGGGAGTATCTACCACATTCAGTCGCTGTTCCACTCACCAGGCACTTCCCATTTACACTTATGAATCCTCCCCCTGTTCTGAGGGCATTATTTCTCTTTAAAGATCAGAAACCTCTAGCTTACAGCATGGAGTAAATTCCCCCCTACCCCACACACCAAGAACAGCTGGTGAGACAAGATGTAAACCCAGGCCTGTAATTATCTGTGAGATGATGACGTCGAGGATGATAATGGACATTTACTGAGTGCTTGCTGTATACATATGACATGTAAATTGCAACAACGACTGTATGAAGTAGTACTATTATTACCCCAACTGTCCAGGTGAGGAAACTGGAGGGTCCGGGGCCCAGAATCACCAGTGTTAGTAGGTAATGTTGTCCAATTAAAGCCCACTCCCCACGCAGCCCCTGGGAGCAGACATCCCCAGAGCCACGGCACTGCCCCAACATCACACCAGGGCCCAAACCCTTGGAGGCTCCTGGGGGAGCACAGCTGGGTCTTCTCTGATCTGGGGTCAGATTTTCTATGCACTCAACGCCTGCACACAAAGGAAGTCCAGGAAACCACCTTTCAAAGCTAAGAGGGGGGATGCTGTGGGTGGAGAGCTAGTTCATCCTCCCTTCCCTGCGAGCTGGTGGAACAGAGAGGAATGAATAAGGTTGGTGGTATTTTCTTCAGAAAAATGCCTGGTGAGTCAATCTGCCTGCCCTGTCTCACTGCCCTCCAACCACACCTCGTGCAGTGCCCAGGCAGCCCTGCATTCCCACCTCAATCTCCTTTACTGTGCTCCCTTTGAGCCCTGATGCTGTCCTTGGCTGTTACAAATCCCAAAAGGATACTAAGCCTTCTGAGCTCAGTCCAAATGCTGCAGATCTGGGATCATTCCTGAGCCTCCCCTGGAAGGACATCTTCCTTTAGCCCCCAAGGCATTGCGCTGGCCCTTCTGTGCTTGTTCACTCTCACTGTCACCCAGCTTTTTTGTCTCCCACCACTTTTCCCTGCCCCTCGGATGTAGGTCATTGTTTACGTGTCTTTCCTTCTCCTGGACTGTGGATCCCCTGGTGCAAAGAGCACATCTTACTCGTCTCATCCCTCAGTGTGCCTTGAATGATAGCACAGAAACATGTTTCATGAATGTTTGCCGAGGACGATGAAATGAAGTGTGGGAGAAGCCGTTCTCTCTAGGATGGAGCAAACATGTCTTTCCTGCCCCAAGAAGGAGGTATGTTTGTAAAACTCCTTCAGCATGAATTAATGGAATTGTAATTCAGAGTTAAGACATGTCTTCCTAGAGAGATCAGTCACATCAAAGTCTTGTTTTTGAATCTAGCAGGGCACAGCTTTTGCCTAAGGAGAGGCAAACTCCCCAAAAAGGAGCATCCAAGCAACTTCATTTTATTGATCTTGGATGTCACTACTGCAAAAACATTACAGCTCTCTGAAGGTTCCAATGATGGTTAGCTTTTTTTAGCAATAAAGTATTGTTAAATTAAGGTGTATACATTGTTTTTTTAGACATAATGCTATTGCACACTTAATAGACTACTGTCTAGTGTAAAAAAAACTTTTATGTGCACTGGGAAATGAAAAACTTTGTGGGACTCACTTTATTGCAACATTTGCTTTATTGCTGTGCTCTAGAACCAGACCGCAATATCTCTGAGGTCACCTATATGTATATCCTAATTTTTTTGATATACCTTCTACTCTCCCTCTCTTTCTCTTTCTCCTCATCCCAGCTCTTTCCTGCCCAGAACATCCTGTACCACTCACGATCCTGTCCTGTGAGGTCACTTGGAAGGAAGTAGGGTTTCTACATTGATGTGGAAATCTACAGGCTACAAAAAGCCCTTTATTTTGAGGGCTAGCTAGACATTTGCCACGTTATAATGTACAGTTGCTGTTTTTCTGCTGGTATCCTTTTACCTCCTTAGACTAACCTCTTTGAGAATTCCCATGTCTTATCTTTGCATCACCCAGAGTAGAGGGACTATTCAGTCAATAGATGGATAAATTGCATTTATAGATTTTCAATGTCTCTGTGATGTATCTTTTCAATATGTAAACAACGTATAAGTTGCATATGGAATCCATTATATTCAAGTTTACAGTTTAAAATGGAAATAATTTAAGTATTAAGACATGTAAGTATGTATTTAGGAATCATTTCTTTTGCTGTTGTTTCCTTTGGTGGTTTCCTTTTAATCTTTCATACATAATAATTGCTTAGTCTCTGAGTATGATGAGACTTTGTATGCTTATCTATACCTTTCTATTTTTATCATGAATCCCACTGTAAACTCATTGCAAAACACAAAGGAATCAGGGCCAAAATGAGGCAGAATTCCGTTAAATTGGGGATAAGTGGATAATAGGAACCCAAGACCAAAATGCACTTCATGAGTTATTGTACTTATAGTGAATGATCCTCGGGCAGAGCATGGAGTGCCGGGCACAGAGCAAGCTGTCCTCCGATGGGCAGTTACAACCAGGCATTGCTGGATTTAAAATATTATATTAAGCGTATGTGTGTGTGTGTGTGTGTGTGTGTGTGTGTAAATGTGTACACACATGCTGATATGTGCATTTATTTTTTCTGGAAAAATAATCAAGAAAGAGGAAAGAATAAACAGCTGTTACTTTTTTGGGTGGAGAAAACTGAATAAAGAGAAAGCTTATTTTATAGCTGTCCACTCTGCTTTAATGTTCCACATGAAGGTCATTTATTTCTCATTGCTAAAAATGTCAGCAGAAGTTTTCCTGGTGATAGAATCAATACCCACTTTTTTCTATATACATCTCGATATTAAAAATAAAAACAAGTTATTTTAAAAAAACTAAGTTATGGCGTTTTTGGACTTAGATCAATAGATAGGTATATCAAGGCAGAGAGTTTGCTTTCACGTTCCCTATATTTCTAAAAGTTTAAACCAGTAAGTTAGCACTTTGGTTGTACTTCCTAGATTGGCATCGCTATGATTCTCACTAACTTGAAGACATCTCGTTCTGTGGAGAGCAGACTCCCCTTCATGACGGTCTGAGCTGGAGGCGGATGGACTTGAGTCCTCAACGAGGGGGGCCGTGATGCCCTCTAAGTTTTCAGTGTGATTAGCCGGGTCCCACTGCTTATGCGAATCACAGGGAGGGCAAAACACTTTGCTAGGTTTCCGGCACCTTTATTACCAGGTCATGTTACAGTTTGTGTGCTAAATGCACAAAAGCCTGTAACCATTTCTGCCGTCATTCTGCACACCTATCAGCTGACGAAAGCGTGGAGGAAACAGGATGCCCAGCACACCGTCTGGTCCCCCCGGAGGCCTCTGCAAGTCAGCAGCAAGGAGGCTTTCCCAGCTATGTTTCCCTCTTACCCAGTTTAAAAGTGAAGACTGGGAGACACTCAGGAAAAAGCAGCTGTTGATGTGCTGCCTTGTTAGGAAACCCCCGCCTGCTGTTCACCTCATCTATGCTCCCAGCACTGAAAGGTCTGAGAATTTTCATCTGTTTCCAATGCCCCAAATGTACCATGTCACATCGTGTCCTTCCTCAAATGAAGGTCTGCACCGGAGGGGGGATGGCTGGGAGTTTAGTTGTCTTGGAAACATGTTATCTCTTTGAAAATATAATACAGCGTTTGAGGCAGTGATGGCAACATCTTGTATTTTTCATGTCCCTCAACTTAAATTTTCTAGCGAAGCGTCTCCTCTTCTGCGAATCCTCAGAAGGCTGTGCGGCTCACCTGGATACCACATTCTGGAAAGTGAAGGGTCTCCTTGGGCCTAGATTCCTTCTTCTTTGAAAGGAACAGTTTGTGTGTGGAGTGGCTTCTCCCCTGTTTACTGCCATTCAAGACGGGATGGCTTCCCTCAGCTGTAAGGATAGGCCATGAGCCAGGGTGTTCATTCAAGACACACTTATACATCACCAAGTCAGCATCCAACCCTCACTGGGCTAATATGAGCCCTAAGATGGGTGGGGATTGGTAAAGAAGCAGGAAATATCTCTTTCCCAGATCCTGGAATTCTAAGGAGATCATCCTTTGTGTCAGATGGAGAAAACATGTCTAAAACAAAGCCAGCGTTAAATGAAGCAGAATTGCAGGATAAAAATGGAGAAACAGAGTTGCAGTGACATGCTAGAGCTCCAGGACCCGGCTGTACTAAGCGCTACCCACCCTGGACCTTCCACGTCACACGAGCCCACGTGTTCCCTTCAGTTTCATACAGACTAAGCACATTTCCTCATGGTAACTAAGACTCCTGACAAGCGCCCTATGAATTTTTTCAAACCATATGTTGTAGAAATCACATGAAAATAAGAAACTCAGCCTATTTTTACAAAGGGTTGATATCAATCATGCAAACTGCCTACTATCCACTTATCACTTCTTCCATTCATAATACAGAAAATGAATACCCTATTTTTGGAATAACTTTGAGTTCTTATAGGGTTCTTCTAATTAAATCATTATTCAGTTTAATTGAAATACCACAAGCACACTGATTTGTCAAGAAGTCAGTTCCCATTATTATAGTATTAATTTTTTAATCAGACTGATAATCTGGGCAATTAGCTTCTTTCTTTTTTGGCGGCGCTGTGCAGCTTACGTGATCTCAGTTCCCTGACCAGGGATTGAACGTGGGACACGGCAGTGAAAGCACCAAATCCTAACCACTAGACTGCCAGGGAACTCCCACGATTGGCTTCTTAAAAGCAAAAATAGAAAGTAAGTCCCTGAATTTCTGGGTTGAAGCTACCATGTTGACTATTAATCGCAGGTGGCATCTATCCACTTGGACTCATGACTTCTAGAATCTTAGGTGCCTAGTTCAGGAGTACTTCATCGGCATGCAGAGATGGACGAGTTTGCTCCACAGAAAAAGGGACACTTTCTACCCAGCCCCAGCGTATCCCTGTCGAGAGCAATGCCAGACGATGTGTCGCCAGGAAGCATCCTTTTGGTGGGAGTGGGGTGTAGGCAAGGACAGTAAAGTTCTCATAAAGCTGCCAATGAAACGGATGTGAGGGCTCAAAAGCAGAGCGTTATGTTAGCAGAGAAAAGGAAGATCTTACCTAGATAAGAGGGAAAGATCGTGGGAAGCATGTGGCAGCCCAGTTAAAAATAAAATTAAAAGAGGGACTTCCCTGGCCGTCCAGTGGTTAGGATTCCTCGCTTCCACAGCAGGGGGCGCGGGTTCCATCCCTGGTAGGGGAACTAAGATCCCACGTGTGGTGTGGCCAAAAAAAATTTAATAAAATTAATTAATTAATTAATTTAATTAAAAGGGATTAGAGGTAGATTTCCTTTATGGATTTACTTGGACATTTTGTCCATCAAAGCACAATCACCCTGACAAATAATTCACACGTGTTTCTATAGATGTAACGCAGATGCCAAGGGCAGGAAGGTGGACTGAGGGAAGAGGACATGTTTACATGTGAAATAGAGTTGGTATGTAGAGTGGACTGTCCGATACAGAGGGAAAAAAAGGAAGAGAATGCGTAGCGATCTCCTTAATACTGTTGCAGCTGCAGTCTCAGATGTTTTTGAAAATATTTTAGCAGTTTTGCTATTAAGACAGAGAAAAATACTGCTACATGCAATCTTGTTTGAGTGGAATTAAGCCCCCCTTTATAAACACAATTCATTATACCAAATCCTGGGCTTCCCTGGTGGCACAGTGGTTGAGAGTCCGCCTGCCGATGCAGGGGACACAGGTTCGTGCCCCGGTCCGGGAAGATCCCACATGCCGCGGAGCGGCTGGGCCCGTGAGCCATGGCCGCTGAGCCTGCGTGTCCGGAGCCTGTGCTCTGCAACGGGAGAGGCCACAACAGCGAGAGGCCCGCGTACCGCAAAACAAACAAACAAACAAACAAACAAAAACATTATACCAAATCCCACGCTCAGAACTTCTTTGACACAAGAAGCCATCAGTGAACCGGGAGCTGTCACCAACTTCCCATCTTCTGGTAAAGCCAGTTAGTTTGTTCTAACACAGTATGTCCTTCCAGCAAAATATAAAATACATACACTCTTCAGAGTTCAAGAATTGCATGATTTATGCACAGCGTTTCAAAAGAGAAACTTTAATAACACTTCCAATTAGTAAATATTTTGCTTTTCCTAACTCGTTCCTAGAAGGACTGAGTTATGGATCATTCCCCAAACACTTTTTCCCATTTCTTTATCCAGTTGCTGGGAACCACGTCTATTCAGAAAGTCCCTGCTGTGCATGTATGCAGAGCAGATAGAACCGAGTTATTACAAGCGCTGTTTGCATATGCTGTGTGTAGCTCCATTCTGGCAGTCTAATAATAGCAGAGTTTCAGAAGCTTAGGTATATTCTTGGAGTGACCCAATTCACTCAATCACTCCCCAGATACAATGCGAGGCTATTGAAGGGTCTGGGACCCTGGCGGATTTGAAGCCTTTGTCCGAATTTCAGGATGTCTTTGTCCCGATAACAATGGGTGACATCCCACATAATGCGGGGCCATTTGTACAACTGCCTGCCCAAACTTCCTGTTTGGAATGAGGCGGGGAGGTTTCTGAAAAGCCTGGATAGGGTAGTGAGAAAGTAAAGCAAACAATGCTGGATTTCCAGGAATTTCTCTCGAAGATGCGTGGGGACTGAGGGAAATGACAATGTCCCACGGAGCAACACACATGGTTAAAACTGAGTTTACATGTCTGTGAACTCGCCAAACTCCTGCAGAGCCAGGCCCACGACCTAACGCAGGTGGCCTGAGCCATTTCCCAAGCTCCCAGAGCACCTGCCGATTCTCTGGAGATTCCCTCAAAGACCATTATTTATCAAAACAGAAGAGAGGGTCTTCTCCAATTCTTGGAAATACCTTTTTGCAGTTTACATTAATTTGGCATGCTCTTGAGCTCTCATCCTAACTGTATTATTTCAAAAAAAAACAACAACGCTGAAACCTGTCAAGTGAAGGAAAGAAAGCAATATATCTTCTTAACAAATTGTAAGTGAAGAATCGTGCAGTCCTGGCATTTGCTAATGGGGCTCACACGGAGATGTCCCCTCCACACACACCCATCCTTCTCCTCCCTGCAAGCACTGAGCCCACAGAGGGGCGTGACAGGGGCTCGGGGTTCGAGCATTGGCTGGAAGGGTCTCAAGTCCCAGCTTGTCACTGATGTGCAGCCCTGAGGTCCTGAGCAACTTATATGACCTCAACAAGCCTCTGCTTCCTTCTTGCACAAGATAGTGCCTTGCACTTTGGACCAAATACATAGAGCACGTCATGGTTCTACCCACTGGAAATGGATGGAAGGGATATTTCTCCACCCAATTCTCCTTAGACTCTTGGACTGGGTTTAAGTAACAATCCCATGACATCTGAGTATTTCCAACAGAGCTTTCCAAAAGAGCTTTCAAACAATCTAAACACTTTTGAAGGGAGACGTTTATACTACAATTGTATTCGTCTCTGAGGAGGGTCTGGGTATTATATGGAGAGCAAGTAAGCCTTATCTGTGGTTTGCTGATGCAACACGAAGAGGTGAAAAAAATTATTTGGCAGTTTTCTTTTGGAAATAATACAGTTAGGATGAGTGCCTAAGAACATGCTAATGGTACAAAATATACTCTTATTTGCTAATAACTGTAACACTAGTTCATAATTATTAAGCAGTTAGAATGGGAAAGACACTGCTCTTCATTTTAGGTGTTTTGTTTTTTGGTTTGTTTTTTTTTTTGCAGTACACGGGCCTCTCACTGCCGTGGCCTCTCCCGCTGCAGAGCACAGGCTCCGGACACACAGGCCCAGCGGCCACAGCCCACAGGCCCAGCCGCTCCGCGGCATGTGGGATCTTCCCGGACCGGGGCACGAACCTGTGTCCCCTGCATCGGCAGGCGGACTCTCAACCACTGCGCTGCCAGGGAAGCCCGAGTTAGCAGACTCTTGATCTTGGACAAGAGAGGCGAGACCGTTGGATGTGGGCTAGCAGCAGGCACTCAGATGACATTTTTTGATTATAAGGTAATTCTACATAATACTTATTTCACTGATGTGATAAGTAAGGAGTGTCACTTTGAGTGAATACATTTCTCAGCCTCACCTAGATAGAGGTGGATGCAAACCCAACTCCATCCAAAGATTTGTGGCAAGCTTCTGTGTCCTTCTTTACTCCCATTGTGCCATCACGCAGTTTCAGAACCCAATAGAATAACAACGACAATCCCCTGGCGACCTTGGGCAAGTGATTTAACCTCGCTATTCCTCAAGCACCTCATCTGTAAAATGGGCTCATAATAACAGCCCCCACCGGAGTGGGTATTACGAAGAGCAGATGAGCTGAGTTGATGCTTTCAAAGCTCTTCTAGCAGTGCCTGGCATATAAGTGCTCAATAATTTGTAGCCTATCCATTGATTATTAATGATCACTCCCCCATCTGTTCTGAATGGAAGTCCCATCCAGGATAAAGAAGCCCAGAATTCGAGTGCTGAGTAAATGGTGAATTGTGATACAGTCCAGGCCCCAGCCCTGAAGGAGCTGGCTGGCTATCCTACGCCGCGCAGATCATTGTCAGTCTCCCCCAGACTTAGGCTGCTTTGCATTCTTCTTACTTCCTCTTTCTTGGCTTTCTATGGAGGGAAACATGGTCAAAACCAGCTTCCGTGCATTGAAGGGCAGGCTGAGCTGCTCTGGTTGCTCAGCCCCAGAAACCTTGGCCTCCCGGTCAGCTGGTGTTTTTGTCACTTTCTCTGGAAACACTAGGGTGTCTCTTCTCTTCCAACATTCGCACCTAACAAATTCTTTCTTTTCTTGGTTTTTCACTGTTAGGATTTCATCCAGAGTACATCTGTGCTCATCCCATTGGTAAAATTGTATTTTAAGATGTTCCCAGTTTGTTTTTTAAAGAACCTGTGTCATCTGGTTACTACCCGACAGGCAGCGTGCTGGGGAGAAGATACAAAGGGAAATAGGATGAAATCTTTGGTTTGCAGTTTTCCCCATCTGGAAGGGGAAACAGACATCTTCACAGACAATTGAGACAAGGTGAGTCCTGTGACTGCAAACAAATGTCCAGGAAGTGCCGAGTGGGTGGGTAGCATCATTCTAGGAGCCCCACACCCCTGACTAATGCCCATGGGCTGTTTTACTGCCGCTGCAGCACAGAGAACGGAAAGATGAAGGTCAGGGCACCTTTTCCTTTCTCCCGCATTCTCTGAGAACTCTGGGCCTTGGGCCGGGTAAGCTTGACCATGAGGAGGAGACTCAGGAGAAGGACTGGGACAGAATGACTCCCAGAAGGAGAAACCCACCAGGCAGGTACTCAGTCCCCGCAGGACCCCTGCAGCTCCCACCCACATCTTCGCTTAGCGTCTGTGAACCTGGTGGTTGCACCACTGAAGTCCCCGCTCAGATTGTCATCTCCTGCTCACTGATCAGAAGGTGTGCAAGCCAGCAGAAGAGACAGAGAAGCTCATAAAAGTCCCCCCTACACGTGGCCACTAGCTCAAGGAAAGAAAGATGTGCCTTCTCAGGGACAGAGACAGGCACAATGTCTCAGGGACATTGTGTCCTACAATTTCACATAGTTCCCATCGTTGGCCCAGAGAGAAGAGACCAAGCTTCTGTAACTTTGTCTGTAATGCCTGCCCCCCACCATCCCACCCTGACTAACCCACCAAGAACCTCCAGAGGGAAAGGGGCGAGGGGCTAGTTGGTTCTGTAGTATTGGAGGTCAGGTGGCGGAGCTAATGCTGCCCAGAGACAAAGGATTAAACCTTCACAATCAGGAGTTCGTCTTTAGTTCAGGGTTGAGCACATACACCCCATGATGTTCACACCTGATTTTAAAACTGAGTCAGGAGAGAAAATGATGCAGGGAGATGCCCGTGGTTGTCCTCCCGTCAGTCTTCTGAGCCGGTCAATGTGACATTGCTCCAGGTTTGAAACAACTTGTCTGAGGTCCTAAAAGACACACAGGCTCATGATCACTTGGGGGTGTTTCTCCCTCCCTCTACAGACAGATTGTGTGCCCTGCACCGTCCAGGTAAGATTTCATCAGCAAGTGGAAGGCGTGTGATGTAAAGCATGTCCACAAAGGAAGAATGGTCTTTTACTGGCAATCTGTGGGCACTCCTGAAAAATGCTCGTCTGTGATAAAATTATTAATGCTTTCACATCAGACAAAAGTTCCTTGCTCATACCCGGGGTGAATATTAGCTGTCATATTTTTTTCTGCTCAGGATTTTGATAGAACCATGCAATAATATCCAAATTATTCCATGTTTACATACGGCAGGTGTCAAGCAGCGTGTGTGGAATTATGGCATTTAGGAAGAGATATTAGAAGTGGCGAAAGCATAATGAAAACTGTAGATTGAAACATAAGTTTCTTCAGCAGTTTTATGTGTCGTTGACAAAAAGGCAGGTGGGAGAAATGACTCCAAAAGCAACCCCAGACTTCACTCTCCTGTAACAATGTTCCTCTTAGGGACAAAGTGAAAGATGAATGAAGAAATCACTGGAGAATTAGCTAAAGGAAAGCATATTTACAAAACTATTGTGATTAATGCTGTGGAAATCATTTCTGAGAGTGTGAAAAATTGGGACTTGCCTGGTGGTGCAGTGGATAAGACTCCACGCTCCCAATGCAGGGGCCTGGGTTCGATCCCTGGTCAGGGAACTAGATCCCACATGCTGCAACTAGGAGTTCACATGCTGCAACTAAGGAGCCCACCTGCTGCAACCAGATAAATAAATAAATGAATAAATAGTGTGAAAACTTAATGTGAACACTCCTGTGTGAAGATACATTGGACTACAATTTTAAGTCAAGCTGAGCTTTCAAAGACAACCTAATTACCTATTTGAACAACAGGAAAAAATAGAACATGCCAAATGGCAGAGTAGGTGTTTAGCCTTTGTCTAAGGAGGCAAAATGGACTTGAGCAATTATTTAATTGAATCCACTCAATATAGCTCATTTCGACCTAAAAGAACTCTCTCCTAAATAGCAGGTTATCTGTCTTAAAATTGTCTAGATGATTGCCTCAGGTCTCCAAGTTGCTTTACTATTAATCTACACCCAAATCGATGTTTGATGGATTCTCTTTCTCAATGCGTTTACTTTAATTTAATATAAGTATTTATTGAGTACCTATTTTGTGCCTGCCACTAAGAGATGCTCTTAGATAATGACCCTTTCCTTATAAAATCTAGGATTTTTGAAGAGGTGTGCCAGCCTTCCACAGCCTGCGTCCACAGTTACCACCTCTTCCCGTTTCAAGCCCATGGCGGTCCACCTTATCTGGCCGCCTTGCCTTTGCTCATCTGGTTACAGCTTGGACCGCTATTTCTGCTTTAAACGAAGCAACATGTGCTGACATCCCCTTCCAGGCTCAGAGGAAATGTCACCCTTCACAGGGCCTTCCCTGATAGAGTCCTTCTCTGCTTAATCTTTCAGAGCAGCTTCTGAGGACAAGGTGTATTCACATGTGTTAATACTGCCCAAGATACATTAGATTTAAAAGAAATCATAGAAGTGAGTGCAGGTTCTTTTCTGCACATAGCTGCCCAGACCCATCCTCTGCCCTCTTGCCCTGTGCAGCCCTGGGAGGTACCAGCTTGTCATTCTGGCCACGGGAAGGGACCAGGGATGGCTGAGGAGGAGAGGGAGACACCGGGGGTTTCTTCCCTGCTTTGGTACATCGCCCATGGCAAGAGTTGGGTGATTCCAGGGGCCTTTTCTCCATGGCTCCACCATTCACTGGGCTCCTCCACTAAATCAAGACTTCCTTTGTCCCTCCTGCAGCGGGAGGAACAGCTCCCTGCCTCGGTGTCCCAGGGGGTCTCACGTGCCTCATTCTCACCCACCACCAGGAGTCACTGGACCGAGCTTCAGCTTTCCAATGTATTTTAAAGTAGTTTAAATGACATGTCATGACTTTTATCCTTTCTTAGAGATCGTTCCAAAACCAAAGACGAAATATACTTTTTTTAAAAAAACAATAAAAATTGTAATCTTCTTATTACCATACAGGTTCATTGGATTCTCCCATAAATTCTAGATTCATGATGGGATCTTGGTGATCTCATTTTTCCTGCAACTTGAAAAGTTTTGCTATTTCGTAATCCTAGAGATTACATCATTATCACTCACGCTTATGCATCAATTATTCCCAACAGTGCTTTAAAAACATGAAAACAATGAGAAATGGAGGAATGAGGGGAGGCCTAGGAAGTAAGGCAATTGTAAGACATGCCACCATCCTTCAGCTGTCTTATTGCAGAGTCTGAAGCCCTGCACACTTTCCGTCTTCTGGCCTGCTTTAGCTCTCACTGGTCACAGCCGAGAATTCAGAATTTCTCCCCTTGCCCCTAACAGCTAAGAAGAGAAGAAGGAGGAAAGCTTTACACACTTATTAACCGGGAAACGGAAGAGACAGACGTGAGCACTCCGGACTCTAATCATGACAGTAAAATTGATGCATAAGGGAAATCTCAGATTATAAACCTTCAAAGGATGATATTCTAGATGAATTGCCTTAAACTCAAGAGTCACTGAGCGATGGATAACACATATTGGGGTAAGGGGCAGGAAGAAATTTGGGAGGGGTTGAGGGAAGTGTTCTATAAGGTGACCGTGAGCATGTTTATACTACATGTACCTTTGAAAAAGTCATGTGCAATAAACTGATGAATTTTATGATATGTGAAGTATTCCGCAATAAAAGTGGAATTACTGATGCTCTATTGCCACATAATAAATTCCCCCAAACAGAGTGGCATAGAATAGCACACACTCATTATCTCACGGTTCCTTAGGGTCAGGGGTCTGGGTGCAGCTTAGCTGGACCCTCTACCGTGGAGTCTGCAGACAGCAGCAGGCAGTGGCTGGGCTGTGGTCACCAGGAAGGGGCCACTTCCAAGTGGTCGATGACATATTCCAGTGCCTTGCAGGCTGTTTGAGGAGCCCACCTCCCCCCAGTTCCTCTCCATCTTGGGGGCTTGAGTCATGGAAGCATCAACCCAAGAAGGCAAGAGACCACTCTAGCGGGACAGAAGCCATAACTCCTGTGACCTAATCATGTGATCAAGACCCCAATACCTTAGCTGGGTTCTTTCGTTAGAAGCCAGGCAACAAGTGCAGCCCACTCTGCAGAGGAAGGGATTATACAAGTTCATGAATATGCTTTTTCCTGGCTTTCTTGAGGTATTATTTACATGTAACATATGTAAGGTTAAGACGTGATGATTTGATACATGTATATATTGCAAAGTGATGGACCCATAAGGTTAGTTAACACCTCCATCCCCTCATGAAATTACTTTTTTTGTTGTTGTTGTTGTTGATAATACTTAAGATCTACTCTCTTAATAACTTCCAAGAACCAACAGGAAAGATGGTATCCTGGGATGAGAATTCTCTCATTTTGGTAAAAAGATGTGTGAAAGAATTCTTTCATCTATTATGAAGTCTGTGCTCTGGAGTTTCTTTGTTACACAGAGGTTTTCTCTGTTAAAATTCATCTTATGACTTATGGTGATGTTATTTTTAGTTATGCTTTTATTCTTACTCGTCAATTATTTGTAAAACAAAATTTAAAACTTAAAATATTTAGGGCTTCCCTGGTGGCACAGTGGTTGAGAGTCTACCTGCCGATGCAGGGGACACGGGTTTGTGCCCCAGTCCGGGAAGATCCCACATGCCACGGAGCAGCTGGGCCCGTGAGC
Organism: Monodon monoceros; assembly: GCF_005190385.1. Classification (NCBI taxonomy): domain Eukaryota; kingdom Metazoa; phylum Chordata; class Mammalia; order Artiodactyla; family Monodontidae; genus Monodon; species Monodon monoceros. The sequence goes on from NW_021703778.1 coordinate 26,568,223, forward strand.
CATGGCCGCTGAGCCTGCGTATCCGGAGCCTGTGCTCTGCAACGGGAGAGGCCACAACGGTGAGAAACCCATGTACCGCAAAAAAAAAAAAAATTAAAATATTTAAAATAAACAACTACAAAGGATCTATTGGCCCACAGTGGTCAGTGGTGAGGGTTGTTTTTCTAGGAGTGCAGAGGTTGACTGCCTGTACCTCTGTGAGCTGTTTCTTCCCTGAGATCTTCATTTGAATCATCTAGCCTGAATTACGTTTCCTTCAAAGACCCTGAGTAATAAAAACAATGTATAGGGTTTTAACACATTTGTGGTCAGAAATAAAAATTAAAAAAACACACCCATGGGCTTCCCTCGTGGCACAGTGGTTGAGAGTCTGCCTGCCGATGCAGGGGACACGGGTTCATGCCCCGGTCCGGGAAGATCCCACATGCCGCGGAGCGGCTAGGCCCGTGAGCCATGGCCGCTGAGCCTGCACGTCCGGAGCCTGTGCTCCGCAACGGGAGAGGCCACAACAGTGAGGGGCCCGCGTACCGCAAAAAAAAATTTTAAATTTTAAAAATAAAAATTAAAAAACGCACCCAGTTTGGAAAATACCAAAAACAACCAGGACTTGCAGCGAGACCATCCCACCACAAGCTGCAAACGGTGGCCTAGGGAGGCTGGATGTTGGGAACAGAGCTGTCCTGCACGTTTAGTGCACTTGGCTACAGATGCCCTGAGAGAATCACTTAGGGGACTTAGACGTCATCCTTGAACACTGAACACACATTTTGGTCAACACTTATGGAGACACAAAGCATCCACACCCTCTGTCTGGAAGTGGGTATCTTTCAAAATGATGCCAGGTTTGTTGGTTTTCTCGTGTTCACCCGCTCAGCTGCCCTGGGAATGTTTTCTTGCGTAAGAAACAGGCCTTGACCTGTGAGGTGCTCTCTGGTACCCACCATTCCATCCGCTGTGCTTGGGCCAGATTCTGCCATCCCTCCTTCAGGACTCGGTCTGTACACAGGGCATGACCCACAAGTTCCTTAGAAGACTGTTTTTCATGATGACACAGATTTTAAAATAGGTGGAGAGAAAGGCAACCTGGCTCTGGAATAATCCACCTTCAGCTCTGGGTTTTGTGAGTCATTGTGGAACTCCTGATGGTGAAATCATGTTAGATCTTGAATGTTAAGGTAAATGATCTCATTTTTCAAATATGGGAGCAGTTTCTTAAACTAAGACTGCATTCCATAAAATGATCCGAGGGACCAATTAGGTAGACGGGGAGCCTAAGATGCTGTAGAATATCTGTGCAGCGATGACTTTTTAAACTGTTATTTGAAATGACTTCAGACTCACCCCCCCACCACTAATGAGCTGTGCCCGGCTGTAACCCTGACCTCCCCTCTCTGAACACCTGTTCCTTCCTCCACGTTCCCTGCAGGATCCACTTCACAAGGCTTTGTAAAGACTAAACTAGAAGACAGGTCTCTGTAGCTTGTTGCTGCATTTCTCCCTCTCTTTTTCCTGTTCTTGCTTAAGAGAATTAGTCTCATTAAACAATATTGAAGAGGAAATTATCCCATTGTGGCCATTTCGGCCAAAGCTGACAGCTCTAAGGCTATAAAGTTCTCCTAACAATGTCTACTTCCAAGGTATGTGGTCACTGACTCACGTCCGTCCCCACAGGGCCGCAGAAGAAGGTCCCCACTTTGCTAATTTTACAGATAAAGAAACTGAAGAGGAAAACGACTGGTAATTTGGAAACGTAGCTGTCAGTACAAAATTGAATCTATATTTGTCTAAAAGGAATTATGTGCTCTAGCTAAAAAAAAAAAAAAAAAAAAAAAAAAGAGAAAGAGAGAGGGAAAGAAAGAAAGGAGGGAGGGAGGGAGGAAGAAAGGAAGGAAGAAAAGGGAAGAGAGGAAAGGAAAGAGAGAGAAGAGACAGAAAAGACAGAAATGAAAAGATATAAGGACAGTTGCAAAGGTAAGTGAGGATCCTAGCTAATAAAGATCTGTCAACAAGCTGGAGAAAATTAAGAAAATCATGTTCCTCTTTCTTTAAGCTTCTCTACTAGGGAATGGTTTATTTCCGAGAATCTCTGACTCTTTAACCTAAATTACATTGTTATATCATAATTTTCTTCAATGATATGGGCCCATCATGGGAGAAACAGATGGTAACAGCTTCAGTTTATATTCACCTGAACCCCAAACACCCTGGCTTCCACCCCACCCCTCAGAGCCTGGTGTCTCCTCCTCCTTCAACAGATTTTTCTCCCCCTACCCCATCCCACATGGCAGGTCAGCAACTTCTTGGTTCCTTGAGTCCCCTCATCCCCTTGGGCAGCTCTGCCCCAGATGCTCTTATACTTCCTCCCACCTTTCCTCTCTCTGGCATCAAGAGCTCCATAAAGCTATGGAACCTCTCAGTGTTGGACCACGTTCAACTATTATTCAGGTGGAAAAACCAGGCCATCGTTTCCATGGTATTACACACAGAGGCTTATCTTTTCGATTCCTGCAGCAATGTGATCCTGGACTCCCTTACTCATAAAGATTTGGGGTTCCTCATTCCATTCAGAACAAATCCAAAGTCCTCCTCGGGCATCAAAGCACTAGGGATCTGCCCCTGTCTCTCTGCCCCGCCTTCTCTGCCACCTCTGCATCCATGGTCCTGCCCTCCCTGGAGCAGGCCCCCAAGCTGCACTGTCACTAAAGGGACTTGTTCATTTGAAGAAGCCTTACCTTTAAGCACCTGTAAAAACTCCCAGTCCTCAGGCTTGCCCCAAATCCCTCCTCAGGAGGTCTCTTCCAATCAGAACGCCTACCTCTCCCTCATCCCTACACTGATAACCTTGATGTTTTGTTAGGAAAAGGCTGATGGACCAGAGCTGGAGCAGAGCTGTTTCCATGTGCGTCTCCCGGGTCGTTTGCTAGGAGTCCCTAGTTCACTCCCATGGGGCTGCAGACGATGCTTTGGATATGGCAGGAACCTAAGACACACTTCCCTGCCGTACTTTAACCTGATGACTCTGGATACATCCCTCCCAGCTTCAGTTTGGGGTCTGAGTTCTGGTCCATGTGCCCCATGTGTCTTATTTTCACCCAACGCTCAAGGTGCTTTATCTAATTGCATCCAAATGCCTCCATGTCATCTTTGCTCGGATGTCTAACAAAGGCTTAAAATACCGCACGTCCATAACAGAAGCCTTGATGTCTGCAGAAAATGGTACTTCCTCTTCCATCTTCCCCATTACGGCAGACAATCCACCTTCGCCCTGTCACTCAGGTCAGAAAATGAGTCACCTTTGACTGCTGTCCCCTCCCACTCCATGATCATTCCAGCCATCTACGCCGTCTTCAAAATCCATCCCCATCCTGAACACTTCCCACCGCCCCTCCCCACTCCGTCATCCCCTACCCCCACTGTAGCAGTGCCCCAACCAGAATCCCTGCTTCTGGTCCAGCCCTGCAATCTCTTCACCACACGGCAGCACCTTAAACCAAAAGCAGAGCAGGTCACCTCCACAGAGAAGCCCTCCTGCCCCTCACTCTGTGTCCTGTTATTTGGTGTTAGTGTTTTGTGTGTTTTCAACAGCAGTTATTGCTTCCAAGATTATAGACGAAGACACGGACTGTATCTGACTTACCATGGCATCCCCATCATGCAGTAATCACTTAATAAATATTCATCGACTGAATAAATGGATGTAACTCCCTCTGAACTGTGACCCACCAATCTCAGCCCCTCCCTGGATGCTGGTGGCCGGCCCTGCCTGTGGCTTTGCACATCTTTACGCTTTCTCCTGATATGATTTCCCTCTTCTTTCTAGAAATCCAATTTCTCTCCCATCCATCCAGACACAACTCCAATTCCACTTCTGAAGGAAAATCCTTCCCTGATAACACCGTGTCACAGCCATTTCCTCCTTCTCTGACACCTACTCCTCTTTATCAAAATCCCCTTATTTCTGCTCGTGAATCGTGTGCTATTTGATTTCAGTTCTCGTCCTTTTGAAGTTATCATCCACTAAGTTCGAATTGTCAGTAAAAGCTGAGTCAGAGGCTGGAGCCCATTCCTCCATTCCTAAGAAATTCAGGAGAAAAATATTTACTGAGAAGGGTTATTAATTATTTTAAACTAGCATAAATCCATGCCCTGCCTTTTAAATACTCAGAAGTTAACTGGTGACAAGGGAGTTGTCATTACCAAAGTTCTCTGAAGCAGTATGATATTTTGGTCATTTAAGACCTTCTTTCGGCTTCTGTTCTGCTATGAATAGAAGACAGAGAGGAATCAGGGGAAATAAGCAAAGAAGGGACTTTCCATGAAGAGGGTTCTTAGAAAAGGCTCAGAGCCCCTCCACCCTCCCCACCCCCACTTAATGACCCCTGATAGCCCCTACATTTCACCAACCCTGACTGGAAACCTCCCTGAAGGCCCTCATGGCTTGTTGAATGGACTTGAGCTTATGACAGTCATACAATGTGTAGATCCCTAAACCCACAGAAAGGGTCCCACTAAAAGTTTAAAATTTCCACATTATGAACAAGTATACAAAATGCAAACATAAAAGTCAAGATGTAGTGGGAAGGAGAAATCCAAATAAATTATGTTACAAAGCTGACAAATACCACAAACTTTGCAAATTCCAGAAGAATCCATTATATTTGACTCATTAATGGCCTGACATAGCTAACATCACTCCATAAGATTTCTTGCTTATCTCTTGAATTGCCTCTTTATGGCAATGATTTTATAACATAATTTTCTAGAGGTGGTAGGAAGATAATCCAGTCTTCCTCTAACACATGTCATCAAAACTAGTTTTTTTTTTTTTATTAGCTTTAGCTTAGAAAAGTTCTTTTCAGCTTCACAACTCTTAGTTGATAATAGCAGGTAAATATTTTACATTTCTTATCAAATTTTGGACAACCTCTATCAACATCTTTAACCTATAATCTGTAAAAATTCCAGGGCATTTTGTGTTTTCTTACAGAATAATTAATTGTACATTACCTCTCAATACTTCTGTTAGAAACTCACCTCTCCCTTTTACTGAATGACCACTTTCAGTCTGATCTGAAAAATTTTTATACCACTTACTTCTCAACGTGAGAATAATTTCTATCAATGTCACTGCTTGTTACCGATTGCTTTTGTTTCATATTCTGTTGATTTTTATCTGAATTTTCCCTCTCAGTTCTTTTGTAAATAAGTTTAAAGATAACCTTTAAATAAAGGTACCTTTTAAATTCATAAAATCAGAAGTCTGGAATTTCTGATTTGATTGAAACATTCTGAAATGGCTTTTCAAATCACTGTTAAAATGGCTTATTCCCAGCCTAACTTCCCCTCAGCCAGGTCCCAGAAATTCCTGTAGCTCCCGCCACTGGCTGGCACAGCAGGGCTGCAAAGTGGAGATTCTGGAGGGGAAAGAAACAGCGTCTTAACCAGTGTGGTTGTGTCCCTTCTGAGAACCATTCTCAACATATGACCACGTGAGCTCACCCTGAAGCCTGAAACTTCTTTAGCTTCGTGGAAAATCCACATCAGCATAGATCGTCTTTCACAAAGCACAGGAAAATTTAAATGACAATTATCTGCTTCTGCTGCCTGGAGATGAAGAAGGCTAGAGAAACACCACAAGACTCTCCATTAAAATTCTAGACCCTTACAACTTTTTAAAACCTACAGCAAATCAAACGGCCACGCGGTTCATCAGTACAGGACCAACTGCATGGCATATCAGCAGCTTTAGAAGCATCTTGCCTCCAGCACTTTCCAAATGTGCATTTCTTGTGGTTTAAAGCAAATGCATACTTCACTGGCTCACTGATTCAGCCAGTTTTTCATTCTCGGTGCCTTCCTCTGTGTCAGGCACTAGATTCCGACTGATGGAAACAATACAGGACACGCTCTCTGAGGGATCAGACTCCAGCCAGGGTGACAGGAAAGGCCACATGGACAACACCCTGTCAGAATAAGTGCCTAGAGAGCTAAGTGTGGCAAAATCACACGGATGTGGGGCCTGGAGGTGGGAGGGGGAGGGGCAGTCTTAGCCCTGGGCAAACATCTGAGCCTTCACTAGCAAAGTAAGGCAAAGGTCATCAAAGAATGACATGCGAGGCCAGGAAAACGGATAATGGCTGGGAACCTTATGGGAGGACTGACTGCATTCATAGTTAGCGTTTATTAAAATACACACTAATTGGGTAATTTGCCCAGCGTTACTTTTTTGACTCATTGAGCATACTCTGGAGTGTAATACCCTTAATCTGTGACGGTGATTGCAGTTCATTGTGAACCTAGCTACTTGGTTACCTTTTCTAGTTGGGAGATGGAAAAACAAAGCCATACACAGTCTTTCACCTCAGTTACGCCCCAAAGTAGGAAAAGCAGCAGAGAGAGAAAGAGAGAGAATGAATGATAGGAAGGTAAGAAACGAGATAAAACACGTAATGGAGAAATGAGTCAACAGTCCAGAGAGAGTGATTTGCATTGAAAGAGTTGAACAATAGCTAACAAGCATCCCCCACTGGACACCATCCCAGGCCGTTTAATTTCACTTGTCTTTAGAATGTCAGGGGGCAACAGCAAATTGTGTAACTTATATTTCCCTTTTAGAATTTTCTGTCCTAGTTGATAATTCTGAACATAGTTTCAATGGTGAACAAGAGCCTAAAGACCATTTTTTCTTTTAACAAAAATGCTATTTTTGTCTAATTCACTGCCATTATAATAACTCCCCACCAGTGAACCACTTCTCATTTAGCCTAGATCTGAATATGTGCAAATGACCTACAGCTCACTCTTCCCTACGTTTTCAAATCATTTTATAGTAATTCCTTACACACGTTGAATTTTTAGAGACAGTGAAGTCCCCATAGAAAGCCAGTGGGCCGAGGCTGGAGGCTGGGTGCTTGCTCGGCCACTTTCAAGGAGAGGGTCAAGCAAAGTAAAGAGCTGATTCCTGAGGTGGAAACACTTTCAGTTGCTGAGAGCACAATGATATGAGATCCAGTGAAACCCAGTATTTGCCAGGCAAGAAAGAATTCTCACCAAAACCTTATTTCTCTTTGAAATATTAAGATAGAAATCAAAAAGAAGATTCAAATGGATGACCTGTTCGCTTCTGAAGGATAATTAGTTGGTATGAATTCAGTTTTCAGGAAGATGTATGCAAGCATTGATGAAGCTACCCCATTTCTATGATTCTATTCAAAACCACTGTCCCAAAATGAATCAGGTCACAAAATTGGGAGGGGGGACCACACAAATCACTTTTTCTCCTTCATTGTAAATGAATTTTGCAAAATAAATTTTTAAAATATTTGAAACTCATCCATATATGTATATATTCTATTCTAGAGAAATCCTTTTAAAAGCCTTTGGAGGATTGCCCTTCTTCATGGAGTATTCCAGACGGTCGTCTTCACGGGGACGTGATAATCCCTGGAGAGAGCAGGAACTGGGCGAAAGCACACCTTTTGTTCACTATGGTAGCAAAAATGACAATGTCAGTTAACATATCAAGTGGCATCTCTGAAATGCCAAAAGGAAGTAGAAAAGCCTTCGCCACCAGCAATTGAGGAAAAACACAGCAGAGCAGAGGGCTGGGTAGGAAACGGTCCAGGAGGAGGCTGCAGAACCCTCGGAATATGGGAGGTCCAAGGCTGCTGGATGATTTTAGCACACCACACCTGCTCCAACAGGCTGCATGGTGGACCAGGTGATGCTGGAGGGAGGTGATGCCAGAGGGAGGAACTAAGCTGGCAAGGGGCGGCAGGCTGGTGTCCTCACCGGGGTCGGAGTCTTGGAGCACAGGGCTGTTGAGAGCAAAGTAACAGAGCTGCCTTCCCTTGGAAACCTTCAGCCTTTATGCAGAGGTAAGGATCTGGACGACCAAACAGGCCTCGAATAAACACAAACAGGGATTCCGCACGCCAACAAATAGTTCTTCTGCTTTAAGCTGGCTCAAGAGAGCCAATAACAATGAAATCAGTTTATTTTCACCTCCTGTTAGCAACCAAGTAGAGCAATCCAGAAAAAGACATGTAGACGGCAGCTTCTATCGCTCATTCCAAACCTGAAAACTGGAAGGTAACCATCTCACACCATCAAATAATGATTTGCCAGTCAAAATACACAGGATCACATATTGGAGACAGTGGGATGAGTGTTATAGAGGTTATATTAAAATTCAATCAGTCCTCTGAAAAATCATAATAGTTTCCAAACCCAGAAACCACTCACAATAGTCCTTTTTCTCTTTGCCTTATTTATTTATTTATTTATTTATTTGTTTGTTTGTTTGTTTGTTTATTTATTTTTGGCTGGGTTGGGTCTTCGCTGCTGCACACGGGCTTTCTCTAGTTGTGGGGAGCAGGGGCTACTCTTCATTGCAGTGCGCGGGCTTCTCATTGTGGTGGCTTCTCTTGTTGTAGAGCACGGGCTATAGGTACACAGACTTCAGCAGTTGTGGCACGTGGGCTCAGTAGTTGTGTCGCACAGCCTTAGTTGCTCCGTGGCATGTGGGATCTTCCTGGACCAGGGCTCAAACCCATGTCCCCTGCATTGGCAGGTGGATTCTTAACCACTGCGCCACCAGGAAAGTCTCTCTTTCCCTTGTTTTAAAATTCACTGTCTTTGTCTTTTCCAGCTGTAAAGACATCCAGCTGGAAAACTCTAGTGCTCCTTTGATAATAATTAAAGATTTCAAACTGTAAAGTTCAGAACTTACCAAGGCAGCAGTATCTTCCTGTGAAGGTGGGAGACTGGAAGGCTGGAACCCTGGACTGCCTTGGGGTCCATCACTGACCAAACGTGTGGTCTTGGGCAGGCTCTTACCCCACGTGAATTTTCCATCTGTAAAGTAGAGATGATAAAATCTCCCCTTCAGAGTTGTCCTGAGATTTAAGTGAGGTCACACGCGTGAAAAGTGCATTGTAAAACAGGAAGTCCCATGTAAGTGTCACCTGCCTGACTTTGAGAGAATGACTTCTGTAAACAGGAACCTCTGTTGGGTGAGAAACAATACCACCTTGTTCTTGGGAGTAGATGGAGAGGAATCCCATGTGGCAGTGACAGGGACTAAGGGAAATCAATGCTATTAATAATACACTATTAGCCATTCAATTGGATTACCTACCTGAACTCCCAAAGCTAAGATGTTATACATAAAATACTATGTGGAGTAGAGGTTGCAAATCCAAATACCTACACGGGCCAAGAAATCACATAGAGAGAAATGCAGGCTGGGAGCAAGAAAGCACCATACTGATTGGCAGAAAGCACGTGGCCTCAGCAGAGAGCAACTGTAGGGAATGCTGGAGACTGTGGAAAAATGAGGAGAGCAGTTCCCCTAAAAAAGGCAGTGGATACTCATCTCTGGCCAATTTTGGCATCAGAGAATGTGGCTCTCATCTTGCTAGATTTCCATCATTTTCAGAAGATGGGAATCTAGGTGTGTAAATAAAATCTTCCCACTTTTTAATGTTGGCTCATATTCTCGCCCCTAAAAACACCATGTAGATCAAAACTGGGACCGGGAAACACAGGTGCCATTGGGTCTACTTGCCAGTTTGTACCCTCTGAAGGGAGAAGGCAAGAGGCAGAGAGTGGAGAGGTTGGAGGTTGAGTAGATAGCTTACTGATGTCAAAATTCACTGAAACTCACTATTACCTAATGTGGAATGTGGATGCTATCAAAGGCAGCAGCCGTAAGAAAAGTGAAAGCTGAGTCATGGCCAGGCCATTTGTGGGAAATGACTGCTGAGGTCACTGGCCTCAAGTGAAACTGACCTTTTTTATTTTTTTCCCTCCTGCCAAACATTCCAGAGACCAACATATGTGAAGATGAAACCAAAACATCCCCTCTGGCCAAAGAGCTCTTGAAAACAGAAGAGGTGGGCCTGGCGGATGGCCTAGGGACCAGGTGGGTGGGTGGTGAAGCTCATCCCAGCCAGATCAGCTGAGCCCAGGAAATTGCACCTGGCCCTTCAGAACACACTTCCAGAAAAACGTGAGGCCAAAAGGGTTCGACTCAGTGCCGAAGTTTTGACAGCACTATTTTTACGACATCTTAGATAACAAACCAAAAGGACAATGTGTACAAAAATAAACACCATCATTTAAAAAAAAAAAAAAAGCAACCTCCTGGAAACAGAGATGTGCTTTGATCTTGGAAAGAAATTTCATTAGTCTGTCTATTTGATGAGAATCTTAATTCCTCAAGCTAGTGTCTTCCAAACAACCCTGTGATCTAGAGCTGAATAAATCACAGAAGATGAATGTATCGACCTGTTTTAGTTTAAAAGTGAACATAGGACCTGGGTGTGTGCTATGTGTGCATTGTGGGGGAGGGGACGTGGTTCCAACAATTAATTAGGAGCTGTTATTTCCAGTTTTGTATTAGTTACAGATGTCTTAGGGTGTTTTTTGTATCGTGATAAAAAGTATGTTTTGATTGGATCAAAATAACTGATTCAACTGAGATTACTAGTCAGGTGGTGATTTTCTTCTTACGCAGCTTTAATGAGATCAGCTATGGATGCAGCAGTGAAAAGGAAATTTGGATATTTATTCAAAAGAAACTCAGTATTTCAGATTCCAAATATACACTGCACTTGCAAAAATAAATGTAAAGATATAATTTGAGGGGAAATTTACATCTCTCTATATTTTTTCCCATCCACATTTTCCTATACCCCATCCCTTTGTCCATCCATAAAATCGCTGACCACTGCGCTGCTTGGTTTGTCAACATCCTAGCACCCGCTAAGCAGATCTCACTAGCTTTGGTCCCATAGCAGGGTAATCATGCCAGGAGATAAGTACCCGGAAAATAGCTCCCTATCTTGGTGCTCCAATTCATTACTTATTTAAGTCACACGTATTTACAGAGGTCAATGTGCCAGGCATGAGGATAAGCACAGAGCCTGCAAAGCTGGCCAGTCATGACCATTCATGAAGCACATTTGATGCATAAATGAATTAGTAGCATCGGGAGCAGAATGGAGGAGGGCAGGGAAGCCTGGGGAGACACGTTTGTGTCTGGGGCAAACTTAGGCTTGGAGGGTCATCCAACCCAACCCCGAAACTGCCTTGATAATAACTGACCCCAGACTGTGATGTGTGAGGCTCAATTTTGCCAGGGAATTCTCCTTCGGGAAGGATGGATTTGTTCTAATTTACTACTTTCCCCACCTGCCTTGAATTCACAGGAGTCTCAGGAAATGTCTAGAAATTTGAGACAATGGGTAAAATGAAGTGGGAAACTCAGCAAACCCCTTTGAGCATCTGCTAATCGTCTGGTAAGAATGGCTACTCAGCCTGTAACAGAAGGTGTTTCAATAAATCAACCATACTCCAATATAAAATAAAATGTTTTTAATTAAATTACATTTTTTTTTAATGGATTTAAAGTGGAAAAAAAAAAAGGTGTTTCACACTCTGTCTGGCTCAACCAGGACAGGATGAGAAAGCCCCCAGGATGAGGTAAGGCTTCATGGAATTTACTGATAAGCAGAGTGGGGTCAGTCCTCCCACCCGGGGAAGGATCATTATTCATTAACTTGTAAAATACAAGTCCTTTTATTCCCTAGTTCTGTGGCTCAAGGAGGAACTTTCATCATCTCTCCTTATTCCTCATCTGTTGCTGGAATTTGTCATTAACAGGAGCTCACCCTACTTACAGTTTTAATCACACTGTCTCTATCTTGGGTTTCAAGCTCTGCACAGTTCATCTGTGGCTTGGAGTTCCCTATGACGTCAGTAATAACTGACCTATTTATCACTGCTCCCGACTGCTGATCTGAAAGTAGGGGTTTGAAAGAAAGGACATCAGAAATCATTACCAAATGTGAAATAGATAGCTAGTGGGAAGCAGCCGCATAGCACAGGGAGATCAGCTCAGTGGTTTGTGACCACCTAGAGGGGTGGGATAGGGAGGGTGGGAGGGAGGGAGATGCAAGAGGGAAGAGATATGGGAACATATGTATATGTATAACTGATTCACTTTGTTATAAAGTAGAAACTAACACACCACTGTAAAGCAATTATACTCCAATAAAGATGTTAAAAATAAAATGAACACAGAATCCAAAAAAAAAAGAAGAAATCATTACCTTCCTGCGTGCACAATTAGTAATAGGAAAACCCAGAGCGAGCGAGCGAGCGTTTTGTGAACCGTGAGGATGGGGAGAAATCCCTAGGACAGTTAGAAAACGCCTCCTTGAAGCCCAGATCAGTATCTCTGCTTGTTATCAGGAATCCTCTTCAGCTGATGCAGACTTCGGTTAAAAACCTCCCCAGTCAGCTAGTTAAAGTAACAAAGTTCTGTTCCTTCCACCTAGAAGTTAACCAAAACACTTGCTCGTCTGAAAAGAACTCCCATTAACCATTTAGACCCCAAGGTCCAATCCTCTCTCTGGATCTCTGGAAGTTTCTTGCTTTCAAAGCAATTCTGAATGTGACCCCCTCAGTCTCTTGAGGGCAGGCAGCTTAAGGGGGCACCTTCCTGATCGATAAGAGAAAGGAAGCTCAGCTCATGGAAATTTCTGCAAAGTGAGAGGAACTATCATTTTAGAAAAATACCAGCACTGAATTATGTGAGGTAAATATGAAAGAAAAAAAATCAGCAAGTATTTCAGGAAAGAAAAAAAAAACAAAAGCCTAAGAAGACTTTTCCTCAAAGAGTTGATGTTTAAAAGAATGAAAACAGTTAAGCATCCATCTCTAGAACAAGCCGCCTGGAGATTCCTCGGGTGGTGGGTGAGGCTTCCAGGTAACCCAGAAGCACAATCTCCCACCTGGTCACCATCTTTTCCTTCTCTCCATGCAGTAAAGCAGCGCTCACACTTCCAACTTACAGAGAAATATTAATGCTAAACAAGTAAGGTTCAGTGTCAGCCAGGGGGAAAAGAATCAGGCTCTGCTCTTGGTGGGGGGGCGGGGGGCAGGGGCGGGTGGTGAAAATCCCCAATAGGGTTCCCGAGGGGATTGCTGCCCCAAAAGGAATCAGTCCTGTAGGTAACACAGAACACGAGTGTGTGGGCGCCCTGACTCAGGCAGGGTGGGCAAGACGGACTTAGGAAAGGAAGTAGAAAGCGACTGACAACGCAACCCGTGTGGATAGCCTCACTGTAGGACTTGGTTTCTCAGCGGCGTTGGGACAAGGCAGAGGCAGGTGAAGACAGAAGCACTCAGGAATAAGGACCGACTCTGCGCTGCATTTGACCCCAATGGAAGCAAGTTATTCTTACTCCCCATCATCAGCCGGCTTGGTCCAGCTCGGAGATGTTCCAGAGAATGAAATGTACAGCTTCTGCGGGCAGCAGGACCCAGCCTCAGGGCCGGGCGTTTCCTTTCATAGAATCACAAGGGCCGGTGTCACGCTGAGTCCGCATGGAAGGAAGTGTTTACTGACCCTTAAAAACCTAAAAGACTTGTATAGTCCAGAAAGCTCGACTGCAAATATCCTTTAATAAAGATAAGTGGTGGTGGTGGTGTGATGAATTGGGAGATTGGGATTGACATAAACACACTAATATGTATAAAATGGATAACTAATAAGAACCTGCTGGATAAAAAATAAATAAAATAAAATTCAAAAAAAAATAAAAAATAAAGATAACTCGGTAAGTTGGGCCGTGTGAACTTGAAAGAGAGCTAGATAGTAAGAAATCCTTCTTTTTAAGACCTTTTGGGTCATCCATATAAAATTATCATCATGTTTTTGTTTTAATTTAATTTAATTTTTTATACAGCAGGTTTCTGTTTCAGGTTTCATGTTTCTAAGTCAAGGGGATTCAAGGTACTTCCCGTGAAAACCTAATACACATGTGACATGTTGACTGGTCAAGACTATAACCACAGGGGATTGGTGTTTCCTTGTGATTTTTTTTTTGCTCACTAACTCAGTACTGTAACTTTGTCAATCTGTATTTACATGTCTTTAAGCATAATTCATTGTCTTCTCCTGCCTTCTTTCCTTTAAGTTAGAACCAGTGTTATCTCAGAGGCTGAGGACTTCACGGTACCTGCTGTGTACTCCCACTACTACCTTACCTGTCTCCTCCCTAAAACTGAGCAGTTTGCCTTTGTCATTGTCATAAATGCTCAATCACTCCCATTACCAGCGATCCCACAGTTTCTGCTCCAAGTGGCCTTGGAAACGATCTTATCAATGGTCATGAGCAATATCCCAACCCCTCCCAGAGTTTAAGACATATTTACTATCCAAGCTAGGCACACCTTGCTTTATTGCACTTCACTTTATTGTGCTTTGTAGATACACTTTTTTTTTTTTTTTAACAAATTGAAGGTGTGTGACAGCCCTGCATGGAGCAAGTCTATTGGTACCACTTTTCCAACAGCAGTTGCTTACTTTGTGTTTCTGTGTCACATTTTGGTAATTCTCGAAATACTGCAATCTTTTTCATTATTATTACACTTGCTGTGGTGATCTGTGATCATTCATCTTTGATGTTACTATTGTAATTGTTTTGGCATTTTTAGCAATAGAGTATTTTTAAGGTATGTACATTTTTTTTAAGAAAACGTTACTGCACACTTAATTGACTATAGTATAGTATAAACATAATTTTTTTTTAAGAAGATGTTGGGGGTAGTTTATTAATTAATTTATTTATTTTTGCTGTGTTGGGTCTTCGTTTCTGTGCGAGGGCTTTCTCTAGTTGTGGCAAGTGGGGGCCACTCTTCATCGCGGTGCACGGGCCTCTCACTATCGCGGCCTCTCTTGTTGCGGAACACAGGCTCCAGACGCGCAGTCTCAGTAGTTGTGGCTCACGGGCCTAGTTGCTCGGTGGCATGTGGGATCCTCCCAGACCAGGGCTCGAACCCGTGTCCCCTGCATTAGCAGGCAGATTCTCAACCACTGCGCCACTAAACATAATTTTTATATGCACTGGGAAACCAAAAAACTTGTGGCTTGCTTCATTATGATATTCATTTTATTTCAGTGGTCTGGAACTGAATCCAAAATATCTCCGAGGTGTGCCTATATCTGGAATTTCCCTACATTAGAATACCCTCTGATCTTTATCTGATTTGCATGCCTATTAGAACCACATTTCAAAATTTCAGCAATTTTTATTAAGAAATATCAGCGATTTCTTTGCAAGACAATCATAAAATCAAAGGCCACTTGAGGACACAGCAAGAGGACAGCCATCCACAAGCCAGGAAGTGGGTCCTCACCAGCTACTGAACCTGCCGGCACCTTACTCTTGGACTTGCAGCCTCCAGAACTATGAGAAAATAAATTTGTTGTTCAAGCCGCCTACTCTGTGGTATTTTGTTATGGCAGCCAGAGCTGACAAAAACAATTGGTTAAATGGTTACTACTGGAATTATGTTGACATAGTTAAACCCAGAGTTTAAGAATTATTTAATATCCAAGCCATCTGGATTTTATCTAAAATTCCTCATCTTCACAGCCCTTTCTGCTGGCACCTGACCGATTACTCAGTTCTCTCTAGAATCTGAGACCTTAACCTGACTTAGAAGCTTCAGAGTGGCTACACATTTGCCAAGATGACAGAATTCAAAGCGTAATAAGTTTGTAATCAGCTTTAGTCAAATGGGAAGCAACTCATGAAAATATACTATATGACTAATAATCTCCATGGCAGTTACAGGAAACATTATTCATTTTCTAATCACCACTAACATTTCTTGGTCTCTATGCCTAAGGCACTGCTCTAATTGTGCTCCTTCTTACAGTGGCCTTTGTGATCAGGTGCTGAGATCCCTATTAGCAAGGGGAGCATGTAATCTGAGGCACGGAGAGGTGAGGGAGTTTCTCAGAGTCAAGCAGTTCAGGAAGGGTTGAGCCAGAGTTTGAGCCCAGGGTGTCTGACTGGAGTCCGTGGGCTAAATCATTTTCCTGGGATGCTGCATCTGGCTGCTGTTCTACCCAGTGAGTCACCCCAGCTTTTTCTGCCGCTGCTTTTGGGCATCTTCGGCAAACCTGATATCCATTGTGATGTGGTTTTATATAGGGAAAATCCTATAAGCTTCACCTTACATAAATAAACTGCAGAAAAGCCCCTCAAAATCATGTAGAATTTCCTTGTGCATCCCCCTTCATGTTGGCACAAAACAAACATAGAAGAATGGCTTCATGGTCTCGGCAAGTGGAAACTATCCATCCGACTGAATGTTTGGCCTTGGTGATTTGGAATGGTAGATTGACTTCATTAAACCAACTATTTGCTAAGTTTCCCTTTTTCTTTGTTCTGTGCAAACACCACTTCAGTGTTAGTGCTTTACAGTGCAACCAGTGATGCAACAGGACAAGATGAATTTTTAATCAATACAACCAGAAGAAAAACATACATGCATTTCTCATGGAAATATATATGTTCATGTGTGTTTCATAGGCTTGGGGCCTTTCCCCCATTGAGATACTCTGCTCTTTTATTTGGAAAATAGTTTCTTTCTAAATCATAATCCTCTATATGACATTCTATGAACAGAGAACCCTGAGAATGGTCATCTGTTTGAATTGAACATTCAAATTATAGTCATTATAGACTTTCAAGAATATTTGCATTATTTCTTTCTGGACTGTGTCAGATTTTTCTACAAACATTTGAAACCATCATTTATAAAAGGGTCCCCTCAAATATATACATATATACACATGTAACTTAATTCATGAATGGAAAGCTAGGGAGAGGTTATGATACTGCAGTCTTACTTGTTACAAAAAATGAGATGAGAGTCAGGAATAATATCAATACGTAATATTTATTGAGCCCTTGGAATGTGCCAGGTATTGTTCTAAGAGCTTAATTTTCATGAGCTCATGTGCTCCTTACCGTGTAAGGATGATACTATTTTCATCCACATTTTTTATATACTTAATGCGAATTTATCATTGACAGTTGGGGAATTTTCCACGGCAAGCAAGCACTATTGGAAAATTGGCTGCCTCCTTTTCCAAAGGGATTTGATTTTGTTACAATTTTATTGTTATTTTTGAGGAGGGCAAATAGACTCATCGTGATTCATTATGAGGTCGATGCCAGTTGAGTGAATATATTTAGCATATGAATAAAAATGAAAATAATTCTGTGTTTGTATATACTTTTTAGAAACCACTATCCCTTTGATTCTTAGAAGCTTATACAATCCTCGACAATGAGATCATAAGTAAAGAAAACCCAAGTGACAAAATCCCCTAGAATGCCCTGGAATTTTTTTTTTTAGACCATTCAAATACAATTTCTTTTTGAAATAGCTCAGAAAAGAGCAAGTTGCCATTCAAAGGTTTCCATGAAAGAAACATTGCTATTAAGATATAACAATTGAAATGCCAACAAGGTTCAGAAGTACAAGAGAACAGAAAACCAAACACAGTTTTGTCTGAGAAAACCTAACTGGATTTGTTATACTGTCTCCATAACAAAAGGAAATGAGAACACATTTTCATAGGGAATTCTGAAACACTAAGCATATTGTATTTTTTGATGATTACGTGATACAGCCAGCTTTTAAACTTGTTCGTAGATGAATCTCTGAATTTCTGATTGGGATATTAAACTATTTCTGATGATCAGTTCAAATCCTTTTATACATTTTTCCTAATACAACTGAACCATTCTAATCCTTAGACCCAGAGGAGAGTCAAATCAGCTGATTTGAATAGAGGCAATTCTGCATCTTTCCTGATTTGTCTGGTGTCCAAAAGAAGAAAAAGTACCACATTTGATCTTTGAAAAGGACCCAAGAGATTTCAGCCAGCCCAATCTCTCCAGCTCACAAGGAAGCCAAGTTCAATGAGACTGGATGGTCTGGATCTTGTACTAGAACAAGAACCCCAAATACACCCAGGTCAGAGAGTTTGGGGGCACAATGTTACAGGAACTGGCTCTTAATTGGAGTCTTAATAAATTTGAGAAAAATCTCTGATTTGGCGAGTTCAGATCCTTTACATTCAAGATGAGGTCCCTGGGGCTTCCTTGGTGGCGCAGTGGTTGAGGGTCCGCCTGCCGATTCAGGGACACGGGTTCGTGCCCCAGTCCGGGAGGATCCCGCATGCCACGGAGTGGCTGGGCCCGTGAGCCATGGCCGCTGGGCCTGCGCGTCCGGAGCCTGTGCTCCGCAACGGGAGAGGCCGCAACAGTGAGAGGCCCGTGTACCGCAAAAACAAGATGAGCGCCGTTGGTATTGCCCGAGAACTTGTCAGCCACGCAGAAATGTGGTCCCCACCTAGACCTGCTGAACCCAAATCTGCATTTCAGCAAGGTCCTGGGATGACTGCTCTGCATACGACAGGTTGAAAAACACTGGTGAAGCTTCACTGCAGGGATGGAGGTGAGGAAAGGACCTCTTCCCAGGGGCTTTCCACATCGTGAGGCTGCTGCCCATTGAAGAAACCCACAAGAAGAGGCAGCTTTGGGAAGTCTGAATGCTTGCCTCCCCTGAACTGAAACATTAAAGCTGCCTGCTGCAAGGGGGTGGGAGACAGGTCAGTCGATGGCGGGAAAGCTGAAGAAGCTCGGCCAGTGCAGAGTCTCCATGGACACACCTCCTTGAAGCACTACAGAGGAATCAGGCTCTTTCTGACCCCAAACTTCAAATTATCAAAGAAAAGAATGAACAATCAGTAAATGACAACAATGACTACCTCTTAGCAAGTGTTACCCTGCTTATTTGTATCTCTAATCTCCCAACAATGCTTGCCGCACATTGGGTGCTATTTTCCCAATTTTATAGATGAGGAAACTGAGGCTCAGAGGGGTTGAAATCCCAGGCTCCAAATCCCGCAGCTCAGACACCGGAGCTGGGATCGGCTGGCCTGGTGTCTGGCTGGCCCCAGCTCCCCAGCTGGGGCATGGTGGGTCCAAAGTTTGACATCAGCTTCCGTCATTATTGACTCCTTTCCCCACAAGAGAGCAAACCAATTCACCTTTGCAAATTAGTATATTATAGCCCTGTCTCCATGCCCTTCCTGCTAAAATTGAGATGGGAAACTCATTTAAACATATTCTTCAAGGAAGACATATTCAAAAGGAGAATGAAAGAGCAGGCTTCTGAAAAGCCACGTTAAGTGAGGCAGCGTGCAGAGCACAAAGATACAGATGCGCACAGCCCAGCCGGCCTTTTAAAAACATCTGACAGGACGTGGTACTGCTAGGGGACTGTTAATACAGCTCCTGTCGCTTCGGTTAAATAAAAGTAATATTCCCATTTCCCTTACCTTGCATGTTGGCCATCTTCTCCCCCACGTGCCCTGAGGCCCTCCTGGAGGAGGCGAATGTAAACTATCCAATTAAAGCAAACTGGATATGCCAGACATCGCTGGGAGCTAGGGGTAGGCCAAGTCCCATTTCTGAAAGAGGCCAAAAGATTTGCTCCTTAGAGAAGAAATTAAGGGTAATGATGAGCAAATGTTAAGACAAAGACACAAAAACCTACTGATTTTTCTCTTTTGTTTCAAAGAAAACGGAAGCCATAAATTTCCCTTGAAGTCTGTTGCATAGTTGTTCCTGTGGGGTTGTAAAATAAAAGGCAAAACAGGTAGAAATTACTTAAAATGCAAAAATGGAAAGGGAAATATTGCTGTGGGTAGCTTATAAATAACTTTAGAGAACTGGGGAAGCTAAATTATCCAGGCCAGCTGAAAAACAGGCATTTTAATCTGAAGATGGTAAACATCTCCCTGTATGTTGTTCATGTATTGAAACACTCTCTTATTAAATTAGTGTTTTATAACTAGTTAGTAAAATTGGTATCATGTTTACTATACAAAATTCCCACTATTTTTCAAATGGATACATAATTTAATATGAAATTGAAATTTAATATCAAAAGCACCAAACAATAAAACCAACCCACCTAGCTTCAAACTCTGCTTAAATTATTTTTTGAATTTTTGTATCTAATAACATAGTACAATAACATTGAAACAAGATTAACACTGTGATACTATTTGTTTAGGAAACCAAGAGTGTTGCTATGGAAACGGGCTTTCTGCATAACTATGGAAACACTGACAGTGTTGTAAATAATGATACTGAAAAGGGAACCATGTAAACTTAACGTAAGAATTCTAAGAAAAAGAATAGAGAATGAGGAGGTGGAGGGAGGAGGAATTATATTTTTTTGAAAAAGAAGCATAGTTATATCTATTTTTGTGTCCTGCTAGGACTTTTAAGCTAAGTTTTCAAAAGCTTGATTTGACATCTATCATCTGTTAGTTTCTCTTATTAACTGACAAAATCTTAGCCTATTTATTTTAATTTTATTTTTGTAACCTATTTACACTTCATAAGAAAATTCACTAAAAACTGTTTCTGATTCAACTTTACTCTGATAGCACTTTATAGGCCAAGTTACTTTTCCTAAAAATATTAAAATGGAAAGAATATCACAGAAAGCATATGTTTGATTTATTACATTTTGAGATTCTAAAATAATGTTTTTTAAAGTCCTGCACATAATATTTACCAAATACAATTTTTAATTGGGCTATGAAAAGAAAATTACTTTTTTCTAAGCATACCGTTTGAAACCATAATTGGAAAACAATTTATTCTTTGTTGATTTGCAACTCTGATTTCCTGGCTATATCATGTCCCACTAGAAGGAAACGCTTATGTCTTACCCACCTTTGCAATTCCCCGCATCAACTAGACAGCTATGTGACCAGGAAATATTCACACATTGTGGAATGAATGAATGCATAAAGTTATAGAAGCAATAGAATATAGTAAAACAATATAATGCCTTAAAACAACAAAAGGCAGTGTGATGCCAACTCCCTGGGAGTGATTCCATGAGTTTGCCCAGTTATGAAGATGAGAAGCTGGCCTGATTCATTTAAAAGGCAAGTGATGGTGGTAACGCAAAGGCTGTAAAACAAGTGAAGCAACTTCAAGAAAGGGAAGGAAGTTGGGGCTCGGTCATAAAAAGCAGGTGAAAGGTACAGGGCCTATTTTCACCCAGCAAAACCCAAGAATCACAGGGTGTCCTGAGATTTCATTATCTCGTGTGTTTTCCACCGCCATTAAAGGTCAGACAGAGATGGACACAGCTGCCTCTTTGGAGCTGAGAGCCACGTTTACTGCTAAACGGTTGTTCCTCAATTCTTATGAGAATTTGTTAACTTCATGTTCAAACACTCCTATGTACCCTGGCATTTTTTAAAAACTCTAAAATAATGCTTTTTAAAAATAAATTGGAATTCTGTCATTTTTGAAGATCCCTAGAGGGCAACCCATAAATAAATATTTTAAATGAGAAGGTGGGATGAGATCATTGGTTTTCAAATTGTTTCAGGGAGGGTGTCGGGCTGACAACCCCGCCCCAATCAGAGCAGCGCTAGGCCCCCATCTAACAAACCTCCTTCTTCAAAAGTTTTCCTTAAAGGACTGGCTCCACTGCCTACAAAAAATTAAAAAACAAAAACAACCCTGAACACTACCAGACAGGAAATTCCTTCCAGCTTTATATTTCTGTGATCCTCTGGTTGTTTTTCAGTAAACAGAGGATTATAAAATAACCACTAAAAAAATGTTCTTAATCAGAGGACCCATGGAACCTCTTTAACATAGATCTGAGGGTCGGTTACATATTACAAAACATCAAACCAACAGGAGACTCTGTTGAGTATCTATAGCCATGGGATGAATACTGGTGAGCGAGGCCCACGTGTTCACACCAAGAACACCCCAGAAAGTCAGGGCCGGTCCTGTGGGCACATGGCCTGTGAAATCTCAGAGGGTCCACACTCAGGAGGACCCAGGTTGGTTTAAGGTTCTGCTGTTGCCATCTTGAATTCTTAGATATTTTATCATTGAACTTGTGTTTTAAATCTGATGGGCTATTGAAGCATACACATGAGCAGACTCAGGTGGGACATGCAGAGGGAGCTTTATGAAAGAGATACTGAATCAGTCACCTCTGTTGCTGTAACAGAATACCCCAGACTGGGGTCTTAAACAGCCACATTAATTCCTCACAGTTCTGGAGGCTGGAAGTCCCAGATCGAGGGGCCGGCAGATTCTGTGTCTGGGGAGAGCTCTCTTCTTGGCTTGCAGATGGCCACTTTCCCACTGTGTGCTCACATGAGAGAGAGACAGAGACAGAGACAGAGAGAACAGAGAGAGAGACAGAGGCAGAGAGAAGAGAGAAAGCTCTCTGCTACCCCTCTTGAGGATTCTAATCCTATCAGATCAGGGCTCTACTCTTATGACCCCATTTAACCTAAATTACTTCCTTACTCCAAATACAGACACAATGCTGGTTAGGACTTCAATCTGTGAATTCAGGGGATGGGGTGAGAATGAGCCCATAGCAATATTATCCCTGCTTTGTTTTTTATGGTAAAAAAAAAAAAAAAAAAAGGAAACAGCAATAAAAAAGTAATTGTTAGTTAAGCACTGGTATAATCACTTTTTTTTCTTTTTTTGGCCGTCCCTCATGGCTTGTGGGATCTTAGTTCCCTGACCAGGGATTGAACCTGGGCCCTCTGCAGTTAGCGTGCAGAGTCCTAACCACTGGACCGCCAGGGAATTCCCTGGTATAACCACTTAATGGAAGGTTGCATAATCATTCAATATTATATTTTTCAAGGTTCTTCCATAACACAGAAAAGGCCTTGGATATATGATAAGCGAAAAAAGTCACATATAATATACTTCCCAGAAAAAAAGGTAGCTGGTATATTTGACTATATTTTTTCTGCCTGCTGTTCTGTATTTTCCAATATTCCTTCATGCATATTAGTTACTTTTTAAATAAAAAAGTAGTTTTTGTTATTTTATTAAATTCAGCATCATAATTTTTTAAGGATAAAATAAACATAAAACCAAATGCTTTCCAAACTACTAAATGGGTGAGTTAACCTTTTCTCTGTGCTTATAAATTCAAATTGGGCCAAATTATTGAAATTCAAACTTGCAAATCATAGATTGAAGTTATTTTCCTAACATCAGTTCTCAAATGTATCTTGAACATGTTGAAATACATCAGTAGCAACAAAAATATCCATTACAAATGAAGTAAGAGAGTGTTTGCAAGCTTGTTTTAGCAAATAATCTTTTTCAAAATGGAATCTTATATAGTATCCATAGGAGTGAATTTCCTCTGGTAGTTACTGAGTTGGTTCCATGAACCACAAATGCTCTTGGATGGGTCACAGGACCAGTGCCAGTCCCAGCTCTGCAGGTAAATGTTTGAACAATTTTCGGGGAGTTGGAACATGATGTTCATGGAGTCCCTGATTTCTAGGATCTTCTCCAATTCTGTGAATCTTCACCTCTGTTTGCCTCGGGTATACCACACTAGTATGTGTTTTTTACATTATCAAATACAAATCAGAAATACTGCAGTGGAGTTAAGAAAAATCATCCCCTTTAATTTAGAAGTTTCTCCAAAAGAGGAACGCTTAATGATAAGTATAGGCTACACTTTGGTGCCCCTCATCCCAATGAGCTTTTTTTGTTGTTTAATTTTCAGCTCTTGAAATTAAAGAAAGCAGCCATCACTCCACTGTGATTGCTAACGTTATGTGTTAACTCAGCTGGGCCACAATGTTGCCCAGATATGTGGTCAAACATTACTCTGGATGTGTCTGTGAGGGTGATTTGGATGAGATTAACATTTAAATTGGCAAGGTTTGAGTAAAGCAGATTGTCCTCCCCCATGGAGGTGGGCCTTGTCCAATCAGTTGAAGGCTTGAATAGGACAAAATACTCACTTCCCCAGAGCAAGAGGGAATTCTTCAGCAGATGGCCTTCGAGCTTCATCTGCAACATTGGCTCTTCCGGGTTCTCCGGTCTGACCACTTTTGGCCTCAAACTGCAACTTTACTGAGTCTCCAGCCTGCCAGCCTTCCCCATCAGATTTTGGACTCACCAAGCCTCCACAGTCAGTTGAGCCAACTCCTTATATATTCTATTTGTTTCTCTGGAGAACCCTACCCAATACAACCACCTTTACCATAAACTTTTGTGTGCATGTGTATAATATTATATAAGTTACAGGTGTATGATACAGTGGATAGGGACAAATAAACAGTATCTACCATAACTGTCCATATGATGTGACAAAACCAATAGGGGTGGCCCAGGGCTCTGGGATTCTTCATGAGCATTCTGACATGAGCAAAATTATACAGTGATAAAAGTAAAAAAAAAAAAACAACAACAAAGAAAGAACAAAAGGAAAAAGCCCTGAAAATTTAGCTATGGAATCACCTTTTACTAAGTGTGACCAAGGCCAAGTTGTAAAACCTCTCTGATCCTTAAGTGGCTTACAATGTAAGGCGAAAACCATGGGGATATTGATTCGTAACTATCTGGATAATTTTGATGATTACACAAGATACATAATAACAGCAGTTGTTATGGCCCAAACATTAGGTAAAGGCTTTGGAGCCATGATGTCTTTTAACATATTTCAGCATCTAGAAGTGTGCCTGGCACATGGGAGGTAAGCCATAAACCTTCATGCCCATCTTCTCCCAGCCTAGCAGATTTATGCGTGATCAGAGGTCCATGATCTCAGTCTTTGTGCCCTAGGATAGAGCCCATCACCTCCCCTCTCTGTGATTATGGCAAACATCTTGTAGCTGTGCTTTACCCAGAAGAAAGTAATTCATCCTTTGTGATTACGAAGCAATAAACACTAAGATGAATCATGCTAATGAATATTTAAAAGTTACTGTCATCCATCTTGGTTTTACTCGGGTGATAGGAAACGTCCTCACCTATCCAGGGTCACAAAGAGGAGAAAGACCACTCCATTCTCTACTTGAGCACTTCACTGCCGCCCTCCGGTCTCACTTAGCTCGGGGTGGGGGTGGGGGGTCTCAAAAGTGGGGTGCACACCCCCCAAAGGCTGCATGAAATGATGAATTGGAACGCGAGGAATAACTATTAGAACTTCTACTGACATGTATTCTTATCTGATTCATTTTTTCTGATTTACATTTCTGTGTATCTTTTATAATGCTCAAGATATAACAGAAGACTTCCATATCTATAATTAACAAATCAACACATATTGATGTCTTTGGATATCATGACTGAAAACTTTTTACTGAGGAGGTATGAAGTTCTGGAAAAGCCAAGGGTTGCTTATCCTTAGTCTTTAAAATATGTCTTGATCTGACACCAGAAGCACAGGCAACAAAAGCAAAATCAAACAAGTGGAAGTACATCAAACTAAAAAGCTTTTGCCCAGCAAAGGAAACAATCAACATAATGAAAAGGCAACCTATGGAATGGGAGAAAATATTTGCAAATTATACATTTGATAAAGCATTACTATCCAAAGTATACAAGGAACTCTTATAACTCAATAGCCAAAAACAAACAAACAAACTCTATGTAAAAATAGGCAAAGGAGGGCTTCCCTGGTGGTGCAGTGGTTGAGAGTCCGCCTGCTGATGCAGGGGACACGGGTTCGTGCCCCAGTCCGGGAAGATCCCACATGCCGCGGAGCGGCTGGGCCTGTGAGCCATGGCCGCTGAGCCTGCGCGTCCGGAGCCTGTGCTCCGCAATAGGAGAGGTCACAACAGTGAGAGGCCCACGTACCGCCAAAAAAAAAAAAAAAAAAAAAAAAGGCAAAGGACCTGAATAAACATTTTTTCCAAAGAAGACCTACAACGGGTAATGGCCAATGGATACATGAAAAAGTGCTCAACATCAGTAATCATTAAGGAAATGCAAATCAAAACCACAATATAATACCACCTCATACCTGTTATGATGGCTATTATCAAAAAGACAAGAGACAACAAGTAGTGGCAAGGGGGTGAAACAAAGGGAATATACTGTTTATGGGCATAAAAACTGGTTCAGCCGTTTTTGAAAACAGTAGGGAATTTCCTCAAAAAATTAAAAATAGAACTACCATATGATCCAGCAATCCCCCTTCTGGGTATGTATCCAAAGGAAATAAAATCGCTATCTGGAAAAGATGTATGTACTCCCACGTTTATTGTAGCATTATTCACAATAGTCAAGACTTGGAAGCAACCTAAGTGCTCACTGTGGAATGAACATTTAAAGAAGGTGTGGCACGTACATACAATGGAATATTACTCAGCATAAAAAAGAAGGAAATCTTGCTCTTTGCGACAACATGGATGAACCTGGAGGACATCATGCTAAGTGAAATAAGCCAAACAGAGGAAGACAAATATTGCATGATCCCACTTATATGTAGAATCTAAAAGTCAAACTCAAAGAAGTAGAGAGTAGGATGGTGGGTATCAGGGTGGGGGAAATGGCGAGATGTTGGTCAAAGGGTACAAACTTTCAGTTTTAAGATGAATAAATTCTGGGGATCTAATCTACAGCATGGTGACTATAGTTAATAACGCTGTATTGTGTACCTGAATTTTTCTAAGAGCATAGATGTTAAGTGTTCTCACCACACACACACACACACACACACAAACAGTAACTATGTGAGGATGGATGTGTCCATCAGCTTGATTGTGGTGATCATTTCACAATGTATATGTAAATCAAACCAACAAGTTGTACACCTTAAATACATACAATTTTTGTCAATTGTACTTCAATAAAGCTGAAAAAAATGTCATTTATTTCTGAGACAAATGGTGAGCGGCACCACAGTATGCACCATGAGAAATGGTGTCCCTCCTCCATTTGTTCCAAGACCCATATTTCTACTGAGCTGCAGACAAGTATTGAGATGTTGAGTGTATATTACCTAAATGGTGAGCTACGTTTTGGGGAAAAACAATGATAATTTGCTGCTGGCCTTCCAAACAGTACAGGATGTACATTGTACATTGGTTTTTATTAATTTGAAGAGCTGCATGCAAATTAAGCAGATTGTTATTTTATCAGCTCTCTATCCAATTACTCCAATGCTCATTTTTATATGTGACATCAACCTTTCTATCTATATTTTAATTACTGCAATCACATCATAGAATTACTCACTTTTAATTTTTAATTCAATGAGTAAACATATAAAATGGATATCCTTAATAAGCACACACGGCCTAGATAAATCTCCTCTGTTCTTATTGGTGCAGAGAAAGATGTGTAAGGGAGTGTTGCAAGGTGGTTAATGCCAACGCAGGTATCAACTGTTCACAGCAAACCACGGAGTTGAAAGAAGGTTGAATTATTTGTAGTGCATTTCACAATTACAGAACATCCAAGAAGAAATCTTGCCAAGCAGTAGGGATGATTAATTATTTTTAGTAGCGCATTGCAATTTTGAAGTTCAGAGTGAGTCAGATTTCCATTGTGGTTTTACACTATTGCCTTTGTCTCACTGTCTCTAATATTTGAGCTTACATATTGGGAATTTCCTCAGAGGAAAATAAAATTACGGTGGTGCTGTATACTGCCCCGTAAAAGCAGAGTTCGCAGAAGCTGCTGAGGGGATAGCACCAGCCATGACACGTCACAGCAAATATGAGCAAGGGGTTCTGCCCACCGACAGAAAATTAAAGAAAAACCTCACAAAAACAGGCCAAAGCTATATTTAAAGGCAACCTAAGTCAATTATTAAATAAAGTCGTTTTCACATTTACTTGTGATTGAACACTGAAAATGAAGTTTTCAATAAGTTCTACAAATGGCAAGAAATGTTTCCATCTTTAAGAATAAAATCCAATTTTCTTTAATGATTTTAAATGATAAAGTCGTTCCCTAGCATAAGGACCTTCCCATGGGTATGTCCTGCATGTTACTTTAACATTTTTACACTAATTCTAGAGTTATATGGAAGTAGAAAAATAAAATTTTGCAGTTTTGCTTTTCTATTGTTGCTTGAATTGATACATAAACTCACATCCTCCTGGAAATTTTGAGCCTAACTTTCTCCTCCCAGACAACACCTGAGCCCCTTACACAGAGGGGGTCATTTCTGCCCTTGCGGCTGAGTCTCTTTCGATGGCCAGTGAGAACACAGGACGTGCTTTGCCAGAGAAGAGGTAAGGTCTTGCCTTTTATTCCCAACTTCCATCCCCAAAACCATGGGCTTTGCTTTCTTCCTCTGGACTCATATGCACCCTTCCTTTGCTCTTTCACGCTAGGCTGTGGGAAACTTTGGAGGTTTCTGTCTCTATTTCTCTCCTGTCCTCTGAATTCTGATAGCATTTACTGTTTGAATTACTCTAGTGGCCTCTGTCTATGATTTGCCTATGATTGCTCCGTGTTTCATGGAGATCACTCCATGATTCATTGTAATTTATTTGTCAGCTTTTTCAGAATCACTCTATGATTCATTGTAAGCTCCTGATGGGCCTGGATTACATTGGACATGGTTTTGACTCCCTGGATGTCCAGTGTATTCGCTTGTTGGGACTGCCATAACAAAGAAACACAAATTGGGTGACATAAACAGCCAACATCTATTGTCTCACAGTTTTGGAGCCAGAAGTCTGAGATCAAGGTGTTGGCAGAGTGATTCCTTCTGAAGGTTGTGAGGGAGGGTCTATTCTAGGCCTCTCTCCTGCTACTGGTACTTTCCTGGCAACATTTGGTGTTCCTTGGCTTGTACACACATCCCCCAATCTCTGACTGCATCGCCATGTGGCCTTCTTCCTCTGTGTGTGCCTGAGTCCTAATCTCCCCTTTTTAGAAGGACACCTGTTTTATTGGATTAGGACCGCCCCTCCCTCCAATGACCTCATTAACTTAATTCCCCCTGTGGAGACCCTGTCTCCAAATCAGGTCACATTCTCAGGCAGTGGGATTATGACTTCAACATATGAATTTGACACAGTTCAACCCAGTGAAGCCTGCAAATGACTGAAGTCACCCCCACAGAGCCCTCAGCATGACCAAAACACTGACATTTTAGACAGAAGAGCAGGATAGGAAACTTGTTCTGATAAGGCTTATGGCTTGAAAATCCTGGCTTGTTTGTATGTTTTGTTTGTAAGGTTTGGTAACCCTCTTTCTTGTTTCCCCTCAACCCACTCTCTCCAGATGACAAAAGCAGAAATCACCACCTTTGCTTTCATATCCATCTACTTGACTCAGAGATAAGAGGGCTGTTTCTTTCTCTGTTTTCATTTTTAAATGAAACAGCCTATCTTAACTGGTCATCCTAGCAAACCCAACACTAGATTTGAAGTCAGGAGAATTCACTTCTTATTCTTCCTCAAAGTCATCACAGGAGGCAGAATAAAATCAAGTCTTTTTTTTAAACTCCAATTTCTTTTATCTAAGAGTTAATGAGTTCACCTGGGTTTAAGGAGGTTTGTAATGGATTTTCAAATCCTTGCTATTATTATTTTTATTATAATGTTGGATTATTAATACCAAGCTAAAAATGTCATTCAATATGCAAAATGAAGTGATAAGTACCATTTGGCTTTTAAGAAGTACATTATAGAAGCAGTCCATTAGGAAAATAATCTCAGGTTATAGTGAGCTCTCAAAAGGCCTGGGAAATAAGGTTTTAAAATCAAGGCACTTGCAGGCCATTATGACAACTAAATTGGTAAAACATACTAAAATCCCAGCATAATAAGTGCTCCTTAGAGAATAGTGACAAATTGTATTAATAGTGTATTTCCCAAAAAGTGAAAAACTGAAAGACTCGGTGGAGGCTGAAATGACTCCTGTCCAATGACATTAATGGACATGGACGCAGCATCTGTGCACGCTGCTATAAATTGTCAGGCTGGAGGGGATGCTCGGTCCTAAAGTGAGCGTCACCTGATGGCCACTCGCTGAAATTCTGAACACGGGGCAGAAGTGCCGAATTGTCACCCAGGGCTCTCCTCACAGCATCAGGAACATGACAGCAGACCCTCTCCTGTCTGCAAGAAGGCAGGCGCCACTTGACAACAGTGGTCAGTGAGACTGGCAGAGGGTGGGTGGGGGGGGATGGGAGAAGGGCGGGAAGAAATCCTCGCCTGGAAGCCTGGGGGCAGAATGGGGGCAGAATGAGC
Source organism: Monodon monoceros (assembly GCF_005190385.1). Lineage (NCBI taxonomy): Eukaryota > Metazoa > Chordata > Mammalia > Artiodactyla > Monodontidae > Monodon > Monodon monoceros. Next base: position 26,598,143 of record NW_021703778.1, read on the forward strand.
GCAGCCAGGCCAGCAGGGAGAGCCGAAGGGCGCGCCTGTGCGCAGGGGCGGCTGCAGCCGGATTTCCTCCGGGAAATGCAGTGGATCCGCTCAGACAGATGCTGACAGCTGAGGAGGAACAGCTCTTTGTCAACCCGCAGATGTGGGAGCTGCTAGTGTGGGCGAGCGCGTTGACAAGAAAGTACGAGAGTGCTGCAAAAGTCAAAAAAAATAAAGTAAAATGAGCGTGATTTTTGCGTTCACGAGTGTTTCCTCCTGCACGAATATGAAGTCCTCTGTGTGTGCGTCTGTGGTCCATCTATATAGAATCCCAAAATGTGCTTCTTTCATTTTTATCTTAGTCTTTTTCATTGAGTCACACAGTTTAAAATTCAAAAGATAGAATGAAAAGGAGTTAGGAAATTCCTCTTTTGGAAATGTTTTGGGATGGAATTCATTACACAAGATGGTCAGGCCCATGACTTAAGAATCACACTTCGGGCTTCCCTGGTGGTGCAGTGGTTGAGAATCTGCCTGCCAATGCAGGGGGCACGGGTTCGAGCCCTGGTCTGGGAAGATCCCACATGCCGCTGAGCGACTAGGCCCGTGAGCCACAACTACTGAGCCTGCGCGTCTGGAGCCTGTGCTCCGCAACAAGAGAGGCCACGACAGTGAGAGGCCCGCGCACCGCAATGAAGAGTGGCCCCCCGCTTGCCACAACTAGAGAAAGCCCTCGCACAGAAAAGAAGACCCAACACAGCCAAAAATAAAAATAAATAAATTAAAAGAAGGCTCAACATTTAAAAAAAAAAGAATCACACTTCAACTTTTGTTTGTTTGTTTTTACCAGAAATCAACATTCCCGCGATGAATCACCAGCTACTACTAAGAAACATCGAAAGACTGGGACTCAAACAAAGGTCATTAATTCACAGTCCTGAAGGTAGTGAACCTTGTGGAAGGTTTACAACATCCACAAGAGAGTCCCAAACTGTTTTGAGCAAGGAACACATCCCTAGCCCAGGATTCAAATTTTCTGGGATATTCTCAACAAGCTTGAAGATTCAGGCAAAAGCTGTCATGAGACTTACAAATTTAGCCTTTGGCAAAATCTATCATGCTATTAATTCAATTAACTGTAACTGGTATTTGTATTACCCATTGAATTACTGATTTTGGGGATGACTGTTTTGATAGTTCAGATAAAAGTGAAAAAAATATACTCTTTGGCTTTTATATACTCAGGGGAAGTAAAGCGCCAAGAAAATTCATCAGACAGTTCATGTCAAAATAGGATTTTAACCTGAATTGTCTGCTTTCCCATGGCTTACAACAGTGGAAGCTGCAGCAAATACCCACTTGAATTAATCTGTGGAACTTTGCTCTCATCAATGTGTAATGTGGCAAATAGAGTGTTTCCTTTCGTGATATACTCAGCCTTTCTCCTCTTCTCTGTATTCAGTGAAATCTCAGCGAGGGAAAAATAATCATTCTTAAGGATCATTTGGAAATGGATTTTAACCTAAGAGCAAGAGAACCAGAAATATATAGTGTAAACATCTCTAAACACAAAATCAGGTATTTATCCTAAGTGGTTTCTAGAAAGCCTACATACAAATGTATGAGTATTTAATGCCTTAAAAAAGACTCAGTTGGGGCTTCCCTGGTGGCGCAGTGGTTGGGAGTCCGCCTGCCGATGCGGGGGACATGGGTTCGTGCCCCGGTCCGGTCCGGGAGGATCACACATGCCGCGGTAGCAGCTGGGCCCGTGAGCCATGGCCGCTGAGCCTGCGCGTCCGGAGCCTGTGCTCCGCAGCGGGAGAGGCCATAGCAGTGAGAGGCCTGCGTACCGCAAAAAAAAAAAAAAAAAAAAGACTCAGTTACATGCACTTAAATACTGTTATTTTTAATAAATTCAATTTTCTTTCTGCTATAAATTCTTGGCAAAACTAAGGGGAATTTTGCAGAGGACATTATGTTCCTACTACATGGACTACATTATATTTTGAAATTTTTCAAAGAATAGAAGACTCTAAGTAACTTGAAAGGCTATCTTGATTTTTACAAATTTATGCTCCAGGTACTTTGGCATGATTCAGAACTGATGTCAAATCCAGGCTCCCTGCTTTCGGTATAACATTAAAAATGTTTCTGAGCCTCTCTGAGCATCATTTTATTCATCAGTAAAATGAGATCAATTGTACCTACCTCAGTGTGAAGAGTGGGTTAAATTAGACAATAGGATTAAACGGGATACTGGGATTAAATGGAAATTAGAACAAGCCCTACTTTAGTGGAAAGAGTAAATTAGATAATGAATGTGAAGTTCTTAGCTTTTGCCTGGCTGCAGTAACTGCTGAAAAAGAGATAAATCACCAAATGTTACTGAAGGGGACTTGGATGAGTTGCAACACGATGCAGCTGGAGGTTTCATGTCTCCTGACTTGCACTGGGACCAGCCAGGTTGCGCTTGGTTCTGCTCCAGTAACAAAGAACCCCCAAATCTCAGTGGCAGGCACCACAAAGTTCTGCTCTTCACTTCCTCCATACCCAGCACTGGACGCTGAGTCACATCCAGACACCAAAGGAAGGAGGAGGAGACAGCAAATCACACACTGGCTGCTAAGGCTTCTGCTGGAAGAGACACGTTTCACGGATAAAGCAAATCACGGCTGCTCCCGACTTGCGGGATGGGAAGAAAAGTGGCCCTACTATGTGCATGAAAGAAGAGAACTGGCAGTATTCAGTAGTGGCACCCAGGCAGGGCCGCACTCTAGTCCCTGAGGTTCTGCAGACCTGCAAGCACCGCCTGACCCAGACACGCGAACACAGATATGCTCAACCAAACTGAGCAAATCAACCAAGGATAAGAACTTCCTGAAATCTCAGAAATAGAGATAAAACACAAGAGCAAGGTAAAGGGAATTCCAATAGTGATGGTGAGAGAAAATTCCAGAAGCAGCTTCTGCAGGAGGCCTGGGAGGCACATCTTGCAGAACGGAGCAGAGACAAGGTTCTGGCTGGGAGAGGAGTCTGGGGAGGTGGGTGAACAGGGATAGAACGGTTACCGTGTGAATATGGTGAGGGAGGACTTAGCAGCTAGAGGAGAGCTTGGGGGCTAATTCGTGATAACTACATAAAACCCTAAGCAAAATAGAAACAAATATAAAACCATTGACTGCAGAGAAAACAAGGAGCTGAGCAAAGGAGGAAAATCAGATTAAAAGTGTAATTATGGAAAGATGAGGGAGAGTGGATGATCAGGGGTCATTTCTCATTGTCCGTGGTGGGGATTCAACAGATTACTCCTAGAACTGGAAAATCAAGAAACAGCAATATCAGCGTGGCTTTTGAGCTATGTTAGAAATCCCAAGAGTGAAAAGATTTGAAAAAATTTCCTCTGAGAAGGAGGACATATCAGAGAGGGGGGCTGAGAATAGCTGTTGTTTCATAAGACGCCTGGTAGAACAATTTCTTTCTTCAAACTACACTCATGTAGAACTTTTATTAAATACAATTAATGTTAAAAAGACCCCCAGAAAGGTGAGTCTGCCATTAGATTAGAATGCCTTGCTTCCAACCCCAGCTTCCTCGCTAACGAAATCCACGCTCAGTAATTCTCTGGAGCTCAGGGTCCTAGTTTTTGATGGGATGACACTTTGCGTGGCACAAGCTGAAATGTGCAGAAGAGATTGTCACTCTGTACACGTTCGTCCACCTCTTGGTTCTGTCAAGGTCTGAGTTCCCGTGTGGAAGAGCTCACACAGTGCTTAGCAGAGGACTTGGGCTCAGTGGGCAGAACACAGCTTGACATCCTGATTTCCATCCCTGCCCACCATTTTTTCAGTCAGGTGACTTGGAGATTGATTTAATATCTCTGTATCTGGTTTAAAGTGGGGAAAGTAAAAGAATGTACCCTCCTCCTGTTGGAAGGAATCAAGTAAGTACCAAATCCATAAAGCACTAGGACAAGTGCCTGGCACAGAGTAAGCCCTAGATACGTGTTAGCTGGTTTTATTCTTCTGCCCTAGAACAGTACGTTACGTCTTTTAATCATTAAAAGAACTTTCTGTTAATACATTTACTTAGGACCTTTTAGAACGTAGGTCACGGTAGGCTTGTGACCGCAATAACAATTAACTGTCCTGTCAACGTCAGAATGAGTTTTCTTAGGGTATAAATACACTTAATTTCTCTGCCAGCCTCTGTGCAAAGAAGAGCGTTTGCTCTGGAATCAGGCAACCCTGGCATCAAATCCCAGCTCTACTGCTGATCAGAGGGGAAATATTGGACAGATCAGGGAATTTCTTAATTTATTCCTCATTCTGGGTCCTCATAAGTAAATAAGAATAGGATAAAACCGGCTCATAAGTTTATGGTAAGGATTAAATCTAAAATTGCATGTAAATGCTTATTGTCATGCCTGGAACACAAGGAGCTCTCAACAAATGCCAAATATTAATAGTATTATTAAATATTTCCCTACACTCAAGACCCTGAGTAAGAAATACATTTTCCCGTGAAGCTTCCTCCAAAAACCTGTATTGATTCCTTGAATGTTTACTTACTTATTACGTTCATAGAGTTGGGTCTCCTATCGTGTGTTTATAGCCTGTGGTAATAAATGCACTGTTTCTTTATCTTAAATGTATCAGCCAGGATATAATCTTCTTAAAGAAAAGCCCCATAGCATAGGACAATGCCAAACCGATTGCAGGTGCTAAGAGTGTATCTACAGATTATTTTTTTTCTAATGTGTTAGTTGTATGTTGTACAATGGAAAATAACAACAATAACAGCAACAATAATAATAACTAGTATTTTCCAGTGCTCACTTTGTGCCTCACAACCCTTGTAATTCATCCTAGCAGCAACACTGGAAAGTTGGTGTGTGTACCAGTTATTTTTTCTGCCCCAAAACTTGGTGGCTTAAACCAACAATGCCTGACTTTTTTAACATACCCATGGGTGATTTGCTTAGACCTTGCACAGGTCTGGCCTGGGCTTCTGCAGGCGGCTGCAGTCAGCTCCCAGGTGACCGGGGCGGGGCTCGGCTGGGACAGCTAGAATCTGGGCCCCTCTTCCTGGAAGGTCTTTCCTCTCTGCCACCCCCTCCCTCCACCTTGCCCCTCAGACCAGCTGACCTCATGCTCACTGTGTTCTGTTTGCTTGTTTTGTGTGTTTTGATGTCCCACTGGCTAAAGAAGTTCTGAGCGAAGCCTAGATTCAGTGTGAAGAGGAATTCATACAAAACGAGTGACACATCAGAGCTGTTCTTATAGAAATCTACCAAGGACGGAAGCTCGTTTTTAGCGATGAGGAAACTGAGGGTTATAGGCTTGAAGTATCTTGCCCGGGTCATACAGCTGGTGAGTGACAGCAGTAGAGTTCGAACCTGCTGTGGATCATTTCATGTCAATCTTAGTTCCAGTGAACTGGTCAAAATCAACTGGGATTTTTTTTTTAATTGAAGTATAGTTGACTTACAGTGTTGTGTTAATTTCTGCTGTACAGCAGAGCAATTCAGTTATACATATATATACATTCTATTTTATGTTCTTTTCCATTATGGTTTATCACAGGATATTGAATATAGTTCTCCATGTAATATTGTAGGACCTTGTTAAATTGGGATATTTTTTATTGGAATTTTTTTGGGGAGAGTCAACAAAGTGAGGAGATAAACCCACAACGTGACTGTCCGTTATGCCTCTTACACCGCATCCATGCAAGACAGGATGGCAGAGGGGGTGGGTTTGCCACCCAAAAGCTTTTCAATCCCTGTCTTTTGTTTCCCCCGCTCGCTTTGGAGGCTGGAAAGCTAATTCCAGCCCCTCTGCAGCTGGGCATGGACATGTGGCCAAGTTCTGGACTGTGAGAGGTAAGCAGAATTTCCTGGGAGGACTATACTTCTCAAATATGTAAAAAACAAACAAAAAAGGATTCTTCAGGAGAAAGACTCTTTGGACTCTTCCCTTTTTATCTTTTTCTTTTTAGCAGCTTTATTAAAGTATAATTGATATACAAAGATCTACACATACTTAATGTGTACAATTTGATGGGTTTGGACATGTGCAAACACTTATGAAACCGTCACCAAAATCAACATAATAGACTTATCCATCACCTCCAAAAGTTTCCTGCTGTCCCCTACCCCCCTCCCTCCCTTCTCCCCTTCCTTCCTTCCTTTCTCTCTCTTTCTCTCTCTCTTTCTTTCCTTCCTTCTCTCTCTCTCTTTCTTGCTTGTTTTCTTTCTTGTGATAAGAACACTTACCACGAGATCTACCCTCTTAACAAATTTGCGATTGTACGATACAGCATTGTTGACCATAAGCCCAGTGTTGTACAGTGGATTCTAGAACTCATTTCTCTTGCATGACTGAAAGTTTATACCTGTTGAAAAACCATCTTCCCCTTAAAAAAAAAACCTGAACATGGAGCTGCCTCGAAGGGCAGCAGGCATCCTAGAACCATGAGAATAAACCCTATAGGGCAGGGAGGAGGGTCAGAAATGAGAGGAGGACACTGGATCCTTGAAGATGTTACTATGAAGCTGCTTTAGCCCCGAACCCTCCTCCTCAGTATGTATTTTTATGTGAGTTAAATATACCCTCAATGTGAAATACCTCTCTTAATTGTACTCTCTGTAACTTGCAGCTGAATGTAATCCTAAATGTATTAAGACACAGAGTCATTTCAGAAGAATGAAATCGACGTGGCAGAAGTTTTTTAAGCAATTATTTAAATAAATCCAACAGCCTGAGCAAAACTTTTACAGCATCAACTGTGCCACCTTTGTGTTGCTGAGGAAGAAGACAGTGGCCAAAATCACTGAGATAATTGTCATTGCTTCCCTCACCTTTGCTTCTGGGATGGAGCCAATGGCATCAGTCAGGTGGGGCTCAGGCGAATCACAGGGCCACTAGCTTGTGATGTGGCCTTTTCACTCAGATGTCATAATTTAATGACATGGTGGCAGAGCAGATTTTTTTTTTAATTTGCAAAGTTCAGATAGAACTGATAACATCACAGATAATACATTTCTGAACATTAGTGTTGATTAAACAAAATGTCCCTGATTTTTGCAATTCAATAGAAAGGTAACTGATAATTCCATGACGCACATCAAGCACGTTAAATTAATCGTGGGGCCATTTTAGGTTAGAAACGCAAATGAAAAATCCTTTTGGATTATTTTTTGACATACATAGTCTTTCCATAAAAACAATGAACAAGTGTTAACCCCTTGCGGCTTCAGTTCTCGTGGCTTGATTTTCTGATCAGGTCCAAGGTATTGCCATTAATTGAAAATCCTGCATCACATTAAATCATGTGGCCTGGAGTGGAGAGTTCAGCTCCTTTCTGTTAAGTTTATTTCACCCAGAGTGAAAAAAGGAATACTGTTAGAGTAGAAAGAAATCATTTCTGGTTCAAAGGATTTTTCCTCTTTTCTACTAAAAAGAGATTAAGTAATTATAAAGAAAGAGAAAAGTATGAAGCACCCTGGTCTAGGATCAGATAATTTAATGGGATTTTAATATTATTGATAAAACGACCTCCATTCAAAGAAAATTACAGTGAGTTTTGTAGAATTTGGAGTCCTGGGCCCCATTTTATGTTTATATGCAAGATAAAGGTCAATGCTGAGGTAACTCTCTGAATCTGGATCATTCCAGGAGAAAATAAACAACACACTCATATCACCAAGTAGCCAGAAATTTTGTGCATAATTATCCCCATATTTCTTTGCCAATTCTGAAACCAAAGTAAAAACGAACTATTTCAAGGTATAGGTACAACTTGGCTAATCATCTCTCAGACTAGTCAATCAATCAGCAAATATTACACTTTATAGTGTGAGAAATGTATTTGGCTAGTGCCCGAGGGGTGCAAATCATGATACAGCCTGTTACTGGAGTCCTAAGGATGAAGCTTCTAATCCAGGTGGGAGGCAGGAACGCACAGGCTGTGAGAAAACCCAGAGTACCACCAAGCAGAGGGCAGTTGGGGAAAGCAGGGCTGGCCCCTCAGAAGGAGAGGCCCCTCTGTGTACAGGTCAGCTCGGGCTGTCATAACCAAGTCCTACAGACCAGGCAGCTAAAACAACAGGGCTTTATTTCTCACGGTTCTGGAGGGTGGAGTCATGGCCAAGCACTGGTGAGAGCTCTCTTCCGGGCTTGCAGACGGCTGCCTTCTCACTGTGTCCTCACAGGGAGGAGAGAGACACAGACAGACAGACAGACAGACAGACAGAAAATGCGGGGCGGGGGGGTGTGAAGCTCTCTGCTGTCTCCTCCTGAAGGCTCTAACCCTATTGGATGAGGGATCCTCTCTGATGACCTCATTTAACCTTTACCACCTCCTTAGAGGCCCCATCCCCCAATACAGGCACCAGGGCATCTGGGCTCCAGGACGATGTTCTCAGTCATCATCCATTCAAGGCTGTCTGCAGATAAGCCCCTGAGAATCCAGAGAAGGCCCACCTGGACAGGCAGCTCACACACATTACCTGAGCCCCAACCCTACTTCTCTTCTGAGTGACCACGTGTGGCGGCACCAACCTCTTTCTGGGCTCAGCTTTGACAACTTTTATCTCCTCGTGCTCCGATGAACTCTTACACGAAAGCAGATCAAAGCAGAGTTGTCCAATTTGTAAAACAGATAAAAGAGGGGTTGGGAGGTCAGGAGGTGCAGCGTTCCACCTGCCATGCTAATTGTCATCCTCCCTGAGGACCAATGAGCTGCCTCTGCAGATTCTCAGATTCCAAACACTGAACAATAGCATTGCGATTTGTCAGCAAGGAAGGAGAGAAATAACAAAGTGACAAATCTATTCCGGGTCCTGAAGTATTTGAAATTACCACCCTCCCACACACACTCACATCAGCACCCTGCAATGTAGAATTTAGATCAAAGTTCACTACCAGAACTCATTGCAAAGCATAGAAAGCACCTTCTGAAAAAAAAGTAGAGTCCCATGCATTTCCAGAGACTTAAAAATTCCAGTGAACTTTTATCAGGAAACTAAACAGAGGAAAGAAGCACTCATAAAAATTCTTGCCATGAGAGCCCGTACTGACCTCCTGCAACCAGACCTCTGTACCATGGGCAGGTATTTGGAGTCGCTCTGCCAGGAGTGGTGGCAGGCCTTGCTATGACCCAATGGTACCCTGTTGCAAAGTGCTTGGCTAACGTTCTGGAATGTAGTCTGTGGCTGTTCAATGAATTCTTTCCTCCGGGCAAACAAGCTGGCTCTAGAAGTAATCACACATGGTCATTTATTCCCATTAGCAACCCCAAACAAGCAAGTGGCCTTACCCAAACAGCAGAAAAGCCTAGGTTATTTTTAAATGTGCTCAGTTTAACGTTTCATAATTTGTGATTTCCCAACAACAAAAAGAATTAATGGCACAACTGTTAAAGTTCCATGAGAATTCAGAAGAAGACATACCAAGTAGGGAAAGAGGCAACAGAGGGCAAGGCACACGTTATAAATGAGTGAAAGTAATGAAATCCTAGTTAGAGGAATCTATTTCCACTCCTGTAGAATCCTCATGGGATTAACAGACACACACTAGTACATATAAAATAGATAAATAACAAGGACCCACTGTATAGTGCAGGGAACTATATTCAGTATCTTGTAATAACTTATAATGGAAAAGAATCTGAAAAAGTAGATAGGTAGATAGATAGATAGATAGATGTATAACTGAATCACTTTGCAGTACATCCAAAACATTGCAAATCAACCATACTTCAATTAAAAAAAATACTCGTAAATAAAATCTAGTCTAAGAAGAAATGAGTTACGACCTTGGGTGGTATTCAGAGGATTGCATTGATCTAATGTTTTTCTCCCAACAGGCTTCTTGTACTTTAAAAAATAAATATGCTCCAAACTGGCTTTGAGAAATGTGTTTGTAAAGGCAGCCTGACTGTGAAGCCAGGAGGTTACAGCAAGTCAGGAAGGAGGAGGTCTCCTGGTTCCCAAGCAGGCAGCACCTGCTGAGTCAGTTCAAGTCAGCCTGACTTGGCTCGAAGTCCCACAGCCCGGTGGAACTGGGCTGTATGGAAGGGGTATCCAGCACTCCCCCACAGATACCTCCCAGAGATGTCCAGGGCAACAGCTGCAGCATCACCACAAAATGTGCGTGGTGGAAAACAAAAAGGAAAGTTGACACTGATTCCACATTTTAATTAATGGGAAAAATTCAATCATCTGTACACCTGATTGTGCAATGGGGATTCTTTCTTGTGAGTAGCATCTGAAATCAGCAATGCATCCATGGTTAAGGATAAAAATGGACCTGGCTTTTAATGTCTGACATTATTTCGTAAAGAAATTTGCTTTTTCATAGACCTCATCACTGACAAGGCAGTGTTACAGTCAGCCTTGCTTTGAAAAGACTCACCATGTATTACCTGAAGGAACCATGACTTACCTGGGAGATTATTTCTTGGACAATCCCCTTCATCTATAAACGAGGAAATGAGTCAGCTTTACTAAGTACTACCTCATCACTGGCGTTCTGTCATTCAGCAGGGATGGGAACGCATTTTGTTACTCACAGAAGCCAGAAGCCTGGATCACCAAGCATACAGGTAGGTCACCGTTGATATCTACTCTTCAAACAATGACAGGTTCTGTTGTCAGAGATCTTAACAGTCTCTCTGATTGGAAAAGTGCCTGGCTGGTCACAAGACAGCATGACTCATTACCGCTGCTCAACTTCAGCTGAACAGAAGGCTAAAAGAACAAAATCAGCTCTGTGATGTCATCTCTTTTCCATGTATCTTTAACATAGTTTAGATACAGAAGTTGTTGAGTAAGACGCAAAGCTTTCAAATGAGAAGAATGCATCTGAAATACTTAGGGAAAGAAAACACCAGACACCGTCCAGGAATTCGGGGTGTGTGGTCTTTGCTGATACAAAGTATTCCACAAGGTTTTAAGACCTATAAACTAGTCACCTGGGTTGGTCAAAGTTTAACTCGACTGAAATATTTTAGGCTTAAGTAACCATTTAAGAATGTCGAGTTTCCAGAACAGCTTGAGGAGCTCTCTCATTTCCAGTTATTGGAAACCTACAAAAAATGTACAAAGACTTCCTAAACATGTTTCAAAATCAAGGAAAATAGAAACAGTGTTTGTTTGGAAGTGGTGGGGATTATCAGTAACTTATCTTTTTTCTATTCTTTTCCACTTATTTAATGAGCAGGTATTGCTTTTATAGTGACAATAAGTAAGCAGGAAAAAAAAGTTTCATGTTTCCTCAGAGGTAGCTCCTTGAGAGGAAAAGCACAAAAGCCAAAACAAACTGAAAAAGTAAATTGACAGCTACCTCATATCTTTCATTTCAATGTCAGTTAAACTGCAATGAGGAAAAATGAGATCACTGTTTACCTGACTACACTACAGGTCCCCAAAGAGCAAGTGTGAGAGGGGGTCCCATATTCATCAGCTGTCGTAACACTAGCAGCAATCTCTTCTAAGAAGTTAAATCACTCATTTCGGTAAAAGCCAGCCAAGAAGAAGAGAGTGTACTGTAGCAAAGATGAAGGAAGTATTTTTAATTAAGCTGATTGACACCACTTCCTCAGAGTGGCTTTATTTGGAAAATGAGAGAACAGCAGAGAAAGGAGTGTTGCATTAGGAATGATATCATGTGAAAAAGTTATGTATCTTTCAAATTTAGCCAATCATTGTTAACTTCCTTTTTTTTTTTTTCAGTGTTTCCTGTTTGTTTCTGGGAGGTCTTAAGAAAATATAGAAGCTTTGTCAGATGCTAAAGAGGAAGTCCAGAATTGTAATGAGATGGTGTGGCCCACTCCTTAACCCTCAACACATAGAGCTTGTTTTTGAAGAAACATACGCATTGTCCAACTTGTTTCATGAAAGCTGTAGGGTGAAAATCATACATTTCTGTCACTGAATTGTCTTTAATTCAACAGCACTTATGTGAGGACTCTTCAGCTCTCAGTTCCCCAGTGTCAGAGGGAGTCCTGAGCCATCTTTGACACTTTGTCCCTGCAACTTAAGGGTTGGTCTCCTGAACTCCTGATGTCTGTGACCACATCTGTTCTCCTTGCCTCTCTGCTTTGTGTGCTGATGTGTTATCTATTCTCAACTTTCACCTGCCATCCTTACGACCACAGAGTAGTATTGATCATTTTAACTTTGAGTAATTACTAGAAGATATATCCTTGCAACCAAAGATTGGCATCCGGAGAGGCCAGGACCATTTTTTACAGACTGTGTTAAAAATAATATATGGCCCCAAAAATAGTGATTAAATATATCAATTGTTTCCTGTGAATATCCTTCCAGAGTGATTCCAATAGTTAAAAGTGACCAGATAAATATGTTTTTCAATAAAGACATAATTTAGATTGCTCTGAAAAACTAGAAAAGTGGTACCATAGCACTTTTATATAAACATCTTAAACTTGGAAACACTTAAATTTTAAGGGGTGAAAATGACAAATATAGAGTAACTTCATTTTTTCTTACGTCTTGTTTTAAATGTGTCTATTATTCAAGACTAACATCACAAGATTTTCCCCATAATTTAATGATTAAGTGTCATTTTATACAAGCTGCAAAGTCCTCCGTAGGATCAGAGATGTTCCTCTCCGCTGGGTGCTGAGTTAGTGTTGGGTACCTCAACCTCATCTCCCCGCTGCCCCTCTTCCATTATGTTGATGGTGTGTCCTGTCCTTACTCCTCCAAGGCCAGCTGTGCACACAGAGTGTCTTCACCTTCAGTAAAACAGAGGATAAACTCACTCAAACTAGAGGGGTTGTGACCATCCCCTCTCCCAAGTGCATTAACGTTTTAAACAGAAGATACAAGGGAAAAATAAATGAACGTTATGCACAGAAGCAGGAGGCTCCTCCCACACCCCCAGAAGTGTCAGCACAGACTTAGCCAGTTTCTTCTGTTAGTTGAACAATCACATATACATCTTCTGAATCAAAACGTAATTAACAATCTAACAAATAAGTTTTTTCAGATTAGTAATTGTACATAGATAAGAAAATTTTTACGCAGTTACAAAATTTAAATTACATGTACTATGCATTCAATAACTTTCCTCCACCATATGGAGTAAGCTCATTGAAAATCATGGAAAAAATAAAACTCCTAGTGGCCACACTGACCAGTAAAACAGTATGGTTAAGAAAAGGGATGGGAGAGATCATCTTCATTAGCAAAAGCATTCTTCTGCCTTTATTGCCCTGCAGTAAAACTATCCATTCTCCCTGGTTTCACCACAAATTTCAATCCCCTCCTCCATGACCAGTCCCACCAGTCTTTTCTTTCGTAAGAGCTAATATTTTTAATAAAAATTTAATAAAAGCATATACCTACAAGATATTGCAAATCTTATTCAATTTTTATTTATTGAATAAATAAAAGCAGGATATTGAAAATTTACATATATTTATATGTATGCTTTTAGCTGACACTTGGCGTCCACATTCTGGAAGCGTTTAGCATGTCAGTTATATGAATGAGTGAGAAATGTTAAAAAGAAAAAAGAAAAGGAGGGAGGAAGAAATTCACTGCCCCCCACCCAAACAAGTGAGAGAGAGGTTAACCGCTACAGGGAATGCCAGTTAATAAATTTCAGGAAGTTAAACTACCAATGTATTTCATAAAAGCTACTGATATGATTTAGTTCATTTCTACTCATCGGGAAGTAGTTTGAATTTATCAATTTGAAACAAAATTACCTAGAATGTCCATGACAACTTTTCTAGGTTCAGGCTGCTTTATACTTTTTATAGTCATTATTTCATTTAGTATGGAAAAAAGAAGAGAAATGTATGCGTGTGTGTGTGTGCGTGAGTGTGTGTGTGTGTGTATAGTTTTACATTTTTATACACATAGAGAGACAGAGAGAGAGTTGTAGGGTTCTTTCTTATCTTGATTTAAAGATAGTAGTATCAGTATCATTCTTTATTTCAAGAAAGACCACTCTCTCATGTTAATGACACCAGTTAAATATTGTGTAATTATTTTTTCAGTGGATTTGATGCATCTGATAATTATTGATCTCCTTCCAAATATCTTAACCTCAAGAGCAAACCAAGCTGCACAGGCAATGATCCAATTTCAGAGGCTCCTATGAGGCTGACTCCTAGCTGGTTATTTCTAGACTAAATCACAGCAGTTGACCCCAGGCAGAACTGTAAGGTTTTTGCCTTTCAATCTCTATTGATGTTTTCAAAGGCAGGTTAGCAGAGAGAAAAACAGGCTTAATGATCATATACAATGTTGGACATATTGTCTCAAATATAGTTCTATTTCAGGAATTAGAAGTTCCTACTAATTTCCAATGAACAATAACATCCAGTAATTCAACATTTTGTAAACCAGAAATCACAGTAATTGGTCATTTGGCGTATTTAAGATAATCCCCCAAATCCCAGCAATTTGACATCCATGGCTAGCACAGTAGCAGAGTGGGGTTATTCTAATGAGTATTCTGCTTAGCCAGATGTCACAAGAAATGAAAGAGAAAGAAGAAAAAGAAAAGAAGCACTATTCTTCTTTTGATTTTTCAACCATTAAAAAATGTAGAGCTTCCCTGGTGGCGCAGTGGTTGGGAGTCCGCCTGCCGATGCAGGGGACACGGATTCGTGCCCCGGTCCGGGAAGATCCCACATGCCGCGGAGTGGCTGGGCCCGTGAGCCATGGCCGCTGAGCCTGCGCGTCCGGAGCCCGTGCTCCGCAACAGGAGAGGCCACTACAGTGAGAGGCCCGCGTACCACAAAAAAAAAAAAAAAAAAGTAAAAATCCTTCTTTGATCACAGTCACACAAAAGCAAGCAGCAGGCTGAGATTACCCCAAGGGTAAAAATTTTGGACACTGAGTTACACCAAGGAGGCTTTAAAGTCAGGGACTGTGGTCTTGGCAGTATCCATCGTGATGCTCAGGGTACCTGGAGCGGAGGTACGGTGGTACTCCACAGTTGTTCACTGAAAGGGCCCATAAATTGAGTGGTTGCCGTGAGAAATATTGCTGATTTTTGAAAAATAAATTTGAGGACTGTTGCCCCATAAAACGTGTTCTATCCAGGACCAAGGTTTAGGCTCGACCTCTTTAATCATAGATCTCGGGAAGTGACGCTTCGCTTTCCACAGCAGAGTCTCCTCTGCTCCTAATCATGTTGGCACAGTCTGGAACTCTGCTCCATGCATAGAGGAACTAGCAGAGTGGAGGAGGAGAGCCGGAGCTTTTGGTCATTGTCCTGGCCGCTCAGGCACAAATCCAGGGGACTGACTCCGTGGCAATCTGATCTGGTGCAAAAACAAATGATGACCCGAGGTCCGTTGTGCTGTTATCAGACTTACAAAGGGGAGTGGATGCTCAACATCACTAATCATTAGAGAAATTCAAATCAAATCTGCAGTGAGGTATCACCTCACACCAGTCAGAATGGCCATCATCAAAAAATCTACAAACAATAATTGCTGGAGAGGGCGTGGAGGAAAGGGAACCCTCTTGCACTGTTGGTGGGAATGTAAATTGATACAGCCACCATGGAGAACAGTATGCAGGTTCCTTAAAAAACTAAAAATAGAACTACCATAAGACCCAGAAATCCCACTACTGGGCATATACCCTGAGAAAACCATAATTCAAAAAGAGTCATGTACCACAATGTTCACTGCAGCTCTATTTACAATAGCCAGGACATGGAAGCAACCTAAGTGTCCATCTCT